>NC_056746.1:1318787223-1318927223 GCF_019279795.1 Protopterus annectens | reverse complement strand
CTGAATTATTAAATCCCACAGGTAAGAATGGCTTTGCTATATGCCTGTGCCTTAGGGCATCAACAAACTGCCCCTGTCCATAAGCGCTACATCCAAAATGCCAGCCAGGAGTGGTTTTGTGTTCTCTCATCCACTGGTCCAATTTGCATTTGAACAGGCTTAGGGAAGAGGTTTGTTTTACATGAATGGGGGGTCTGTTAAAGATGGAGTCATCTCTGAGACACATAACTGTCCCTCTAGCATGTTTTGGTTATGTCCTAGAGAAGGTTTAGACCCTTCATCAGGTAATACTGGAGCTGTTTGTTTTGTGAATGTGTAGCAGATCCATCAGGGCTGGAACAGAAAATGTCTGTTGATGTATAAGTACTTTGACCTTTCAGATCTGGATGCCATGATCTTACTTAAAAGTTGTGCCATGTAGAAGTATTATCTCACTACCATGGATATAATGTGATCAAAGTTCGTGTGACTGTCAACCTGTGTTACCAGTCTGTCTTTTCTTAAGGGAGTATTATCAATGTTGTAAATTTGCAGAGATGGTTGTCTTCACAAAGGGTATAATTATATATTTTATTGCACTGAGTTTTAAGCCACGGTTCTGTCTCTAGATCCTGCTGGAAGATATCTGCATCTTTGGGAGATTCATTGATTGCACCCATGTTGCAATCAACAGCAAATTTGGTCAGCCAAAGGCCTTGTACATCTGCCTTGATTTCAGAAAAGTATAGTCCAAACAAGAGAGGTCCCAGTACCTTGTGGGACACTAATAATAACAGACCTCTTGGTGGAAGTGGTTTTTCCCACCCTAACTTCATGTGTCCTATCTGTGAGCCATTTGGCTATCCATCTCACTTAAGGATATATAACTAAATTTGTGAGTTTGTCTATAATATTTGAATGAGGTATTGCATCAAATGCCTATGCCAGGTCAAGGTAGGCAGGATGTACAGATCTGCCCTCATCCGTGGCTCTAGTGACCTTCTTAAAGAAGTCCACTTACTTTAGTAGGCATGATCTACCTTTAATGAAACTGAACTGAGATGGGTTCAATGTTTGAAGATTTCTTTTGTCTTTGTTTATCAAGTCCATAAGAATTCTTTCCATAGTCTTGCATAAAAGATTAGTCAAATGTATGGGTCTCTAGTTCCCTGGGTCTTTTGATGGTCCACGTTTGTATAGAGGGATGACTACTTCAATCCTCTATTCCCTAAGGATGAAGCCTGTCTGGCTACTGTTGTTAAAAAGAGATTATAGTGGGCCTGACAGGTCATTTCAAGCCATTTAGGAGGCATCCTGGGATATTTTCAGGACCTATTGATTGATGCAGTGTTTTTAGCTCTGGGGAGTGTAGTGAAGACTCGTTATTTAGTGATATTTAGGGAAGAAATGGTTGAGGGTATTTCCTGGAGGGGAACTGAGGGTAATGCAGTGGTAAAATTGGAGCTAACCAACAGTGAAAACAGTAAATGTGATGACAAAATTAAACTAATGCAGTTACCAATTTATTCATTTTATAACAGCAAAGACCACACTTTTCATGATTTTCCAAATATATTTAATAATTTATTTATTGATTTTGTTGTCCAGGAAAGTCCAGCTGGGTGTAAAACCCTTTTCCAGTGGAGGCCATGGGAGAAAACTCCACAAAATGCAAAAAGAAAGTAACACACATGCAAATATACATAGTCTAATGAATAATTTCAGCATGCAATAATGAAAGAAACAGTGACTGCCTCAGGATATAATAGTGAGAAAACAAAAACATTTACAAAATACATATCAGCAATCAGTATATAGACATATTATAATCATAATGTAGGCAATGCAATGGTATGACAAATCATGGAGTGGTAGTTCAGAAAGAATGCTTACACTAATTATGTTTAAATCCATATTGTTTTATAATAGTAGAACAGAGGCAAAGTGATCTTTCCCAACAGTGTAAAGCTGATAGAGTGTGGTACATTATAGGTGGCCAAGAAAATGTAATAGCACAGGATAAGATAGACGATTACAGGTCAAATAGTCATTTTGGACTAGAATTGTACTACAGTATGGAGCTTCATTAACATCAACATGGCTGTCAGTCATCTGAATTTCCTGTGGAACTGAAATATGGATAATACTTGTAAAAAATTATAATTCCAGCATCAGAAGATAAATCAGTTCAATATCTTGGTCATCAATGCTTTCACTATAAAAAAAAAGGCCACAGAATTGCTTCCAAGAAATGAAATAAATGACAGCCCAACAAAGGTCAGTAGGCATTCCACAGAGAATTATAAGAAGGTGGAGCATCGCACAATGAAAATAACAGAAAAAAGTCAAGAAATGATTATAAATCATGAAACAATTACTGTGACATCACAGAAAGGTGTGACAACACTAAAACAACCATGACAGTAAAAATAGAGATAAATCACCTTAAGCTTAATGAAGGCATATGATCTAGAAAAAAAAAAACTATTAGATGAAAAGCAGACACATGATCGTCCCAAGAAACTCTCTCTCTTTGTGAGAAGAACATCAGACAGTATGCAATGGTAACATACCATGGTAAGGTTTGAGTAATTCATATTTTATCAGTAGAAGAGCAGTCAATTACTACCAATGTACAATTTGAACTTGACTGATTATTTTGTGTTCGAGTTTGTCAGTGCAATATTTTGGCTATACTGTGCTACACGGGTTCCTATTAAATGATTGAAGACACATTCTTTTGAATGCGTCTTGATTGAACTTGAAAGCACGAAAAAGCATAATAGCGAAACTGCATATAAGCAAATTCTTGTCCTGGGAAAGAAATCGCTTGGCCGCTTCCATTAATTTGCCATTTTCGTCACTGTAGTGCAATCTCGGAGTTGGTATATTTAAATAGGGGGGTGTGGGGGAGAACCCCCCCACTTTATCTAATGTTTTAATTTTTTTTTTTTTGTGAAACAGCTGTTCTAAGCATTCGAGATTGTAAGCTTTCGCTTACATGGGTTTGACAAATCATTGTTCGCATTTTTAAGCGTTCGATGATTTAACATAGACCCATGCTACACATGCATACATGGTGACAAATTTCACAGTGCTTTGATTTAATGCAGTTTGTGCCACTGTAGGTTACTGCTATAGAGGGGCTGTAATAAATCATATTTTATCAAGAAGGTATAATAAACTTGTGGGCATCTCTTTTTGCAGTTTCCCATTATTTACTTTTTTATGGGGAAGTGGCTATAATTGGATGTTTTAATATATATTAAATTAATCCTTCACATAATGGAATTTAAAATTCATTCTAATTAATATATATATATATTTTTTTGCAACCACACAGGGTTTTGTTTCTTTGCAGCTACAGGCTTGGTTTAAAACATCAGATTTTACCTCACATTTGGAGTACACACACTAAGGGTGAATCTGTAAAGTTATGTTAAGTGACAAGCTCATTTTACCCCTCATGGTAACCATTTCAGATTCAGAGACAGCCCTAAGGCAGTGCTGTACCACAAGGAGGTACAGCACCACAGTGGACTGTCCCTGTGGCTTACCACAGATGCTAATGAGACATTCCGGGGGAGGGGCCTGTGCTATCCCTGTGGCTTACCACAGATGCTAACGTGACATTCTAAGGCAGGGGCCTGTGCTGTCCCTGTGGCTTACAACAGATGGCTAATGAGACATTCTGGAGGAGGACCCTGTGCTAATTTGCCAGTTTCTCCCCATCCAGAAATGCCCACAGTTAGACATTTAGGCAGCCAAGTTATTAAATTGCTAGGCTGCATAAGTTACCTCATCCAGCAGTGTTAATGAACATGGGCAAAAGTTCATATTTACACATTACTTCTAGTGGTTGAGATTCTGTTAGCGGCAAGTGCCAAGGAGTTTAGTTGGCAGGCAGGTGTCTGCATGGCTGTTGCAGTTGTGAGATTAGTTAAGGGATAGGTAGGGAGGACCGTGTGTGTGTGTGTGTGTGTGTGTGTGTGTGTGTCTGTGTGTGGGTGTGTTTCTGTGTGTGTGTGTGTGTGTGTGTGTGTGTGTGTGTGTGTGTGTGTGAGACTATGTGTCTGCATGGCTGTTGCAGTTGTGAGATTAGTTAAGGCATAGGTAGGGAGGAGTGTGTGTCTGTGTGTGTGTGTGTTTCTGTGTTTATCTGTGTGTGTGTGTTTCTGTGTGTGTGTGTCTGTGTGTGTGTGTTTGTGTTTCTGTGTGTGTGTGATTGTGTGTGTGTGACTATGTGTCTGCGTGGCTGTTGCAGTTGTGAGATTAGTTAAGGGATAGGTAGGGAGGAGTGTGTGTCTGTGTGTGTCTGTGTGTGTTTTCTGTGTTTCTGTGCGTGTGTGTTTGTGTGTGTTTGTGTGTGTGTTCGAGTGTGTATGCGTGTGTGTGTGTTTATGTGTTTGTGTGTATGTGTGTGTGTGTGTGTGTGTGTGCAACTATGTGTCTGCGTGGCTGTTGCAGTTGTGAGATTAGTTAAGGGATAGGTAGGGAGGAGTGTGTGTCTGTGTGTGTGTGTGTGTGTGTGTGTGTGAGACTATGTGTCTGCATGGCTGTTGCAGTTGTGAGATTAGTTAAGGGATAGGTAGGGAGGAGTGTGTGTGTGTGTGTCTTTGTGTGTGTGTGTGTGAGACTATGTGTCTGCGTGGCTGTTGCAGTTGTGAGATTAGTTAAGGGATAGGTAGGGAGGAGTTTGTGTGTGTGTGTGTGTGTGTGTGTGTGTGTGTGTGTGTGTGTGTGTGTGTGTGTGTGTGTGACTGTCTCTGCGTGGCCGTTGCAGTTGTGAGATTAGTTAAGGGATAGGTAGGGAGGAGTGTGTCTGTGTGTGTGTGTGTGTCTGTGTTTTCTTTGTTTCTGTGTGTGTGTGTTTGTGTGTGTTTCTGTGTGTGTGTGATTATGTGTGTGTGTGTTTGTGTGTATGTTTCTGTGTGTGTCTGTGTAACTATGTGTCTGCGTGGCTGTTGCAGTTGTGAGATTAGTTAAGGGATAGGTAGGGAGGAGTGTGTGTCTGTGTGTGTTTCTGTGTGTTTCTGTGTTTCTGTCTGTGTTTCTGTCTGTGTTTCTGTGTGTGTGTGTTTGTGTGTGTGTGTGAGACTATGTGACTGCATGGCTGTTGCAGTTGTGAGATTAGTTAAGGGATAGGTAGGGAGGAGTGTGTGTCTGTGTGTTTCTGTGTGTGTGTGTGTGTGTGTGTGTGTGTGTGTGTGTGTGTGTGTGTGTGTGTGTGTGTGCGTGACTGTGTCTGCATGGCTGTTGCAGTTGTAAGATTAGTTAAGGGATAGGTAGGAAGGAGTGTGTGTCTGTCTGTTTCTGTGTGTGTGGTTTCTGTGTTTGTGTGTTTCTGTGTGTGTGTGTTTCTGTGTTTGTGTGTGTGTGTGTATGTTTCTGTGTTTGTGTGTGTGCGTGACTATGTGTCTGCGTGGCTGTTGCAGTTGTGAGATTAGTTAAGGGATAGGTAGGGAGGAGTGTGTGTGTGACTATGTGTCTGCGTGGCTGTTGCAGTTGTGAGATTAGTTAAGGGATAGGTAGGGAGTAGTGTGTGTGTGTGTGTGTGTGTGTGTGTGTGTGTTTCTGTGTTTGTGTGTGTGTGTTTCTGTGTGTGTGTGTTTCTGTGTTTGTGTGTGTGTGTGTTTCTGTGTGTGCGTGCGTGACTATGTGTCTGCGTGGCTGTTGCAGTTGTGAGATTAGTTAAGGGATAGGTAGGGAGGAGTGTGTGTGTTTCTGTGTTTGTGTGTGTTTCTGTGTTTGTGTGTGTGTTTCTGTGTTTGTGTGTGTGTTTGTGTGTGTGGGTGTGTTTCTGTGTGATTGTGGGTGTGTTTCTGTGTGTGTGTTTCTGTGTTTGTGTGTGTTTCTGTGTGTGTGTGTGTGTTTCTGTGTGTCTGTGGGTGTGTTTCTGTGTGTGTGTGGGTGTGTTTCTGTGTGTGTGTGGGTGTGTGTGTGTGTGTGACTATGTGTCTGCATGACTGTTGCAGTTGTGAGATTAGTTAAGGGATAGGTAGGGAGGAGTGTGTGTGTGTGTGTGTGTGTGTGTGTGTGTGTGTGTGTGTGTGTGTGTGTGTGTGTGTGTGTGTGTGTGTGTGTAACTGAGTGGGTGAGCTGTCATATCTCTACTTCCCCTGTGGTGACAAGCGAAGCCTGCATAATGAGGGGCACTAACAGCAGGGTTATTCTTTACATCATGCCCTAAAGATGCTTAAAAACATTCAAACCCTCTACCATCACCACTTGCAAACAGCTCTTTAGCCATCCTTTAGTCTTCTGCAATATCATTAAACACAAGGGATACTCTTACATAATAACCCATGTCTTTGAAAAAATAAAATTAAAAGGGAGAAGATTTCAAACCCTGAGTCCTTGGTGAAGATAGCAACTTGCTAAGGCCAAGCCTTAAACCTCTAATTTTATCTTTGAGTTACAGTGTATGTTTTATACTATAAAAAGCTATGGAACTTTAATGTCTGACATTCTTCACAGACTGCAGTGATCCATGAGTTACCAAGGACAGGACACATGTAAGTGATAACATCAAGAGGGTTCTAAAAAATCAGGGAAAGTTGAGAGGAATGAGGTTGCGTCTGTGTGGCCACCATCATACCACTATATGGCCATTCGAATGCTTTAGAGCAAAGCCAGGAGGGACATCAGAAGACACCACTGAGAAGTTTAAAACTGTTATTTGGACCCACTTAAAAACTTAATACAGCAACTGGTCTCGCATCTCAATGCACTTTACAAACAATACAACAAAGAAACTCTAATGCCTGGCATTAATGACCGAATGTACGGATCAATGATTTATGGGGGAGGACCAAAATGAGAAGATGCATCAGTGACAATTCTGTCAACTCAGCAATAGGTAATAGGTGTGTGTGTGTGTATGTGTGTGTCTTTCAATATGTACATGTTAGTGAGAAAGTGACTTAATGAGGGTGCATGCGCAAAGGTGATCCATGGGCCACCTAGAGCGCCTACCAGGAAAGTGCTGATTTGCTCTTGCATTTATTACAGGTGACACAGAATTATGCAGATTAGCTGATAATGACGGTTTTCCTCATTGAGGTTAACATGTATCTGAATCACATTTTTAATGACTGCAGAAACAGTCTATTTTGGGAGGCAAGACCTACCTCCCCATCACAGTGGGTTCTTACTGAGTCCCAGAGTAGACGGGGAAGCAAAAACTTTTGACAGTGACTGTATATTATAATTTATTATATCTTGGAGTACAGATGCTATTTTAGTAGCATGAATCATTTATAAAACCAGAAAGTAAGTATAACATTAATTTATCATCCCCTTAAGATACAATGTGCATATATCTATTAGAGAATACAGAGGATGGTGATATGTGTACCGACAGCAGTGAAGATACTGAAAGATAACTTGAAATGTCTGCTAGTATTAAATATTTACATTATTATTCAGAAAAAGGCTTTAATTTCATTTTGAAAAACAGCTTTTTAATGATCAGGATTATTTTGGGTGTTGTTTAATAGTAACTTAAACTACTGGGTTAGCAAGAATGAAGTTTTAAAATTTCAAATTAATGTGTTTGCCTAATTTAATGTATGCATGTACTGTAGAACAGTTTGCAAGGTGAATTTTAAAATATTTTCAAATGCCAGTAGTAAACTGGGTAATGCATGAAGTCACATAACTGTGAAATGTGGAAAACTCAAAAAAAATAAAGCATTGTTCTCAGCCTGTGTGCTGCACATATGCAAGCGTGCATACATAATAAGAATGCAAATGGTTCAGTTTCTGACAGCTTCAATAGCTTTGTATGCCTCCTCTGTTCTAGATATTTCCACCAGTGCTCCCAGCACTATATGGTATGGTTGTGCTACTATTTTCCATGCAGAATTTTAGATAAAGTGTTGTTATTCAGCTTAGCGTTTGTGCTTCAATCTCTGCATAATAAACCCAATAACAGCTGTGTGGCATCCATTCCAGCAGCACATACTTGTACTTGTGAACAATGGGATGGCATGCCATAGAGCTACATGTTCTCAGCTGTTTTGTTCTGAAATAAGGGTCATTAGAGGGCATTTACAAGATCTGCATATTGAGGAATCAGCAACCAGTGTGACACAGTGATGTTATCTATTAATTGCTGTGTATTCTTGCTTTAAGAAAAAGGAGCCACCTCCTTGTTTAATTTGTGTGCTGAAAGAGAGCTACAGTTAGCAGTCATTCATTTAATGTATGTAAGTTTCTATTTTTCATACTGTGGGACTTTCTGTGAATGACTTAATGAACTCGAATTTTTAGTTGACTTTAAACAGTTGAATACATCTCACTTTTAGAAATTATAAATATACTGTTGTAGAGCATTTTATCTCTGCCTATGACCCTGATGACCTGGGATCTAGTAGCAGCTTGGGCTTCTGAAGAACTGGTGGAAGATGATGGACAGTTATGGGCATGTCCATACTGTGGGGAGGAAATGAACTCGGGCATGCCTTGCATTAGATTCCTAGCAGAGGCAAGGAATGCACAGAAGGGCATTGTCTAAAGCAAGGCAGGACACTGGCTGAGTCACTGTGGAGGCAGAAGTGTATGTCAGCACACCCTCATTGCATGCCTAAGGACATTGCCAGAGTTTGTGAGGTCTGGTGTAGGGAAGGTTAGAGTATCCATCCATAACCTCTTTTCCCATTTCTGATCATGGGGACACGGTGTTACTTCAACAGTGGCAATAATCTAGAGCTACGTTTGTGTCTTTCAGCTTTTCCCGGTTAGGGGTCGCCACAGCGGAACTCCGGTCTGCTAATGATTAGCAGTTGATTTTTACATACCGGCTTTGCCAGGCCTGACGTACAACCTTCAACAAAGGTACGCCCATTCACGCATGTCTCCACGCAGAAGACGCTCTAGCTGAGAATCGAACCGGACAGCATCTTACTGTGAGGCGACAACGCTACCGCAGCACCACCACCGCGGGTCCTAATCTAGAGCTATAATGAAAGAAAAAAAACACACCTGGCAGGAGTATGACTCTGCACAATGATCCACAGTCTCCTCAGTGGCTTTGGACATGGGTCAGTATTAGCATAGAAAGGGTAAGGTTGGTCCAGAACACCAAATAAATGAGACAAAAACCTGAGGTTAAGCTGATGGTCTGCTGTCAGAGCCACACAAAAAAAAGCAAATACACATTTTATTAAACACAGGAAATACTCGCTTCAGGGAGAAACTATAAGAGTCACACATTCAGTGCTTAAGTATCAAAAACAGTTGCTTCTTAAGGTGTTATTAGTGAATCATACCCCCCAAGAGGAGTACTATTAAGGTCATATAGCAATCCTAAAGCTCATCTTTTAAAATATGCCCAAATCATTTGTAATTATACTGTCATTAAATAAGAATTAGGTTATGAGCAATTGTTGGTCGTAAAGAGATACTGCATTCCTAGGTGAATGGTAAGGCATGAAGCCATAGGTCAAGTGTCATTCTACACCTAGGCATAAAGTTGTCATATAATCAACCAACACATTCAAGTGTCATAATACATTTGTAAAATTTTGTTATGGATTTGTAAAAAATATATAGAACTATGTATCAGTTCCTTAGAAATATTTTTGGATTGTGTAAGTGTTGCTTAAAGATGTATAGAGACTCTTTTAAATGTATAGCCCTTCATAAATAGCAAAGCAATGCTTGATGTATATCTATACTTATGTAGCAAAACATAAAATGTAATGAGTTTCAGCTGCAGTCTTGTGATCTGATTATTTTTTAAGGTGCTTACCAGAATGTTTTGGGTTTGGTAAATGGCTGTGTGGTGATATCAGTTTCATTTCTTTCTCTCTGACGCCATTATTTATTTTATTTTATTTTATTTTTAATAACACATTCTTTTAATTTGAGAATTATAGATGATTTTACTGCATTGTTCTTTTTCATTGGGGCAATAATAAGAGGAGGTTGGACTTGAGAGGTGCCTGAGTATAAGTTGCTCCAGGATAAGTCTTAGAGGTACCTGGGTATAGGCTGCTCAGGAATGAGAAAGGTTGTAAGAATGGAGTGGAGAACTAGATGGGAGACAGACCACTGCCCCAGGAAAGTGACAAGGTAGGCAGGATTGCAATTAAAGTAGAGGAAGAAATGCTTGTGGATCGGTAACAATGTATCATATTAAAGTAGAGGGAGAAATACTTGTGGATCGGTAACAATGTATCGTATTAAAGTAGAGGAAGAAATACTTGTGGATCGGTAACAATGTATCATATTAAAGTAGAGGGAGACATACTTGTGGATTAGTAACAATGTATCATCCACAAGACCCAACAAAAAGATGATGATGAAGCACTGCAAGGAAAAATGCTGACTCTAGGTAAGTGAGAGATATGAAACTCATTGGTATGTGAAAATATAAGAAGTAGAATTCAAGATTCCAAGTGCGGGGTTAGAGGGGAAGTTAGAGTTCATTAATGTCTTGGACCATGAGTAATTCAGTCCACAAGTGCAGGATGGTAGCAGAAAGTGCAGAATTATGGTCATGGTCTTATCATCAGTGTCCAGGTTAAGGCACCATCGGACACCAGTGATAATGCTACTTAGGGGAAGAGTATCCATAAAATATAGATAATGGTGTGGGATTTTGAAAACATGCATTATGCTGGTCTCTGAGAAGTGGTCAAAGCCGAGTCAGGAGACTGAGATCTAATCTTGGGAGTAAACGATCTGTAGCTGTTGGGTCATGGTTGGAGTTCTCACTGGAGTGTGAGTAAGACTCAAAAACAGAAGACCACCAATGTGTCAGCACAAGAATATGAGGCTAGGAATTACAAGAATAGCTAGAACCTGCAAGATATGAAAAAGGGTGAAGAGGTGGAAGAATCACAGTGGGAGGAGTTTAACCAAAAGGTAACAGAGCTTTTAAGGGTAAAACAGGTTAAAGATGAAATGGCGTTATCGGAGTGGTTCAGGAAGGGAAGCAAGAGGATCTTTGGATAAATATGAAGAAAAAAGCATAGAGTAGGCCAGTGTCAGGAAAGATAAGAGGGAGATGAAAGAAGACTTGGAAGAAAGCAGTGGTACTGAATGCTTACCTCATTCTTGTCAAAATAAGATAATGTCAAGGTGTTGTGCTGGTGAAGTAGTAAGACGGAGCAGTGAAACACTGAACAAACAGCAGGGTGAGATGTAGGAGGGTCAGAATAAAACTGACCACTCTTAAGAAAGAAAAAGTGCAGTGACCACAACTGGCTGTCTACTACAGTCCCAGAATTCTTTACAGTGGGTTGGTACAATCCTGAAAGAGATCTTCAACATACATCTAGAAGGCAGAAATTGTGCTGCACATGTATAAGGGTCTCAAGGAGGGCAGAAAAATGTCATGAGTTATAGGCCTGATAGCTTATCAGCAGTGAAACAGAAGGCTTGATAGAGAATCGCGAGGTAATGTCTGTTAGTATTGCTATGGAACAGTCTCCAGAAAAGCAACCCGCACAGGTTCATTGGGAGAAAGAAGAGTCAACCAAACCTGCTCCAGGTTTATGACGCTGTTACAGGGGAACTTGACAGGGGTGTACCACAATGTGTAGTGTACCTGGACTTCAGCAAAGCCTTTGACACAGTCTGACACAGCAAGTTGATAGGGCACCTAAACGGTTAGGGGTAAGACCAAGGCTGTGGAACTGGATAGTAGCATCATTGAATAATAGGCCACAGTATATTGAACTGAGATGGAAAATGTTAAAAATTTAGGAAAGTGAAAAGTAGAGTAATCTTGTCTGAGGCATTTATCTTGGACATATATGAGGGAGTAAAGAACAGTGTCATACCCGCTCCTGATGAAATAAAGATAGATCCAGCAGAGGACAAAGAGGAAGAGTGTGTCTAGTAAAGAATTTGGAAAGGGTGAACAAATTGGCAGAAAGGTAGCAAATGAGTTTCATTGCAAACAAATGCAATGTCCTGCATTTAGGCCTAAATATATTTGCTGGCTGTAGTGGCTCTTATGTCAACAGAGCAGGAAACACATGGTGGAATCCTTACTATACCTGGAATGGAAGCCCTGAGAGTGCAGTGGCAGCAGCATGTAGAATGCTGGGATACATCTGCATGTGTACAGACTGTAGAAACAGAGAGAGAGAGAGAATGCTTCTGCTATACAACGGCCTTGATCAGACCACACCTGGACTATTGCATGCAGTTCTAGAGGTCATATAAGCCAAAAGAATGCAGGCAACCACTACTGGCTTTCATTTGAGAACAGACGTTACAAGAGGGAATATGGAATCAGTGTCATGTCAGTGAGATGTGAAGAAGTCATATGCACTAGGGATGAGAAAGAGAAAGGAGGGAGACCTGTCAACAGATTGTAAGGACTAGCTATTCTGTGGATCATCAACTTTTTTCAGAGAGTATCATGGACGCATGGAATGGGCTTCCAGAATGAGAGTGTGAGAGGGAATGGGGTAGGTGGAATGGAGATAGAATGTTAAAACATTTAAAGGGACAGGCTACATAAACTTTCTGTCTCTTGCTGATAAATCTGAAAGTATGCACAGTCTGGGAGTTGGGAAAGTTAACTTCCTTATGTTATTAACACAAAGAACTCCTAAATGTGCAGTTACTGCTTTAGTTGCTGAGAATTTGTCCTTCTGTTTACTTTTGTATTATTCTAAAGGGTATTATTTTTAGACATTACTGTTGAATGTGTAGCCATGTCCCATGTGATTCTCATACTTTGGCTTTATCACAAGGATTACCACTTGTTAACGCATTTGTTTTGTATTCTAATCACATACTCTGAATAACATGCTGAACCAATTTGGAGCAAGACTGCATTACATGGAAATATGTGTTGTATGCTGTCTGTGGAGAAAAGGTTTTATACTGTTGATGGTGACCTTTTGTGGTGGTTTCTGCAAAAAGTCTGCAGAACTATTAACATTTAATACTGCATCAAGGCACTGAAATTTAATTGCAGCAGTGGTTATATTAAACCTGTGACAAAAATTTTGAATAAAAAGACATTTAGAGTGGAAAGTTTTGCAAACAGATGTAGAAAACAAGATATGACAAGCTGTGTCATTTGTGGGTATATGCTGATAAAAATGACTGTATTTTTCTTATGTTAAAGCAAATTAAATTGCTTGTTTTGGTTTTTGGTAGGTTTTCTGCAGAAAATTATTATGGAAGAGAGAGAAATAACAATCTCTTCGGGGTAGTTACTTCCACATTTTGAGGTCAGCCTGTTAGGCTTTAAGTATATGGAGACCATTGCTGGTTTGGGGAAACATTGACATATTTTTGGAAATTTTTCATAGGTGCCCATTCAGACAATTTTCCAGTATTTTTTTTTAATTTATATGCATGTTTTACCCAATAACATTGTTTTACTTAATTTCTTCATTTTTATAATTTCAGACTGCAGTGCATAGACAAGAGAGCTATATTATATAGGACCTAACATATGCAAAGTTGTGGGGCTTCCTGTTGAAATGCCAACCCCAATAATGTTAAGTTCTAACAATTAAAAAGAAGACAGAAAACCAAGGAAAAGAGTGAATTTCAAAGATCACTTTTCTCCTTTAAACTTCTTTTTTTGCAGAGGGGCAAGCCCCACACACCTCAAGCTTAAATATACCAACTCGAAGATTGCTCTACCTCGGAAAAATGGCTATCTTGGACCTATTATATGCAAGTCTGTTATTTAGCCATTCAGTATCCATGTTTTGTGAGTCTCTGTAGCGGGTTTCAACATTTCATATGGTTACTGACTGGCCTCATAAAGAAACATACTTACGGAGATGGGAATCCTATCCTCCCCATTTTGGGACACTTCCCACACCCCTAACAAAATAGAAAACTGCCTCCCTGATGTTGTAGACCCTCATGGCATTGTATTTCTATAGAAGGGCTTTCTTTGTGAACAAAAAATGTAACAATCTGATTTATTAAATAGTTTTTTTCAAATTAACTGAGAATTATGTATGTTCTTTACTGTACATGATTCAGATATAAGACTTAATTTGCCACTGTTGACTCAGAGAATATTCCATACAATATAAGGGCGATGTGATTAAATGGTGTACTGTCCCTTTAAGTAAGTAACTCGTCTACATTGCAGTCCTACTGGACTACGTATTGACATTTAACTTCAATTTCTTCAGCTCTCACATGTAAATGTGCTCAGTGCAGCAAGAAAATTTGTGGTGATATCAATTAGTAATTGGATTAGCTATCTAATTGTTTTCTCCCTTCAATAACAAAACTGTGGTACAAATTAAATGAAAAGCAAAATGCCACTAACTTCTGACTATTAAAATTGGGTTTAAATGTAAGAATTTGGAGAGCTGAACCATTAAGGCACCACTACTATAATCATGGATCGAAAATCTATTTAATTTTGTTACTTTTTTATTATGTTTGAGGAAAAGTATAAGTCAGAAATGTGCATATAGAAGATACCCTGTCTTGAATCAGATATTACATGAAGCTTACAGGATGTTTTTTTTTTCTTGGAAATGTATTTTATAACATTGTCCTAATATTAATTAATAAATAAACATTCTACTGATTTATTTATACAAATGTGCTGCAGGCCTTCCTTGCCAGCAACAATTACACTCTTTGATCAATGACAATTAAGTAAAGAGAGTACTTTGGTAAATTGAATAAAATCTCTATACACATAACATTTTTTTTAAAGAATTACTGAAGACAGTAAGGTTTGTGACTGCTATTTTCAGTGCTGTTTCTCATTTTTCCAAGTAGCAGTGCTTCATTCTTTCCAAAATGTAATGTCTGTCTGGCAGCATAAACAGACACATCAAGGAAAGAGTTGACATATTCACAGACAATGCACATGGTAGAATAGTCTAGAAATAAGTAGCTGTTACTGTACCATGCTGTTTGAATATCTAAGGAAAATTAGACCTCAGTAAATTATAGAGCCACAGAATTTTTTTTGCAATGTATTTCTCTTTTATTATCTTGCATTTTGTGAGTAACAGACATCTTATTTTCAAAAAGGTTAATTTCAATTTTCAATGCCATGGTTTCCCTCACAGTCTGGATACTGACAGCATTCATCAGATCTAAGGCTTTAGGACAGATGTACACAAAATGCACAGTCACAACCAACGTGATGCAGAAACTTACAACTGTGTACTGAACAGATAATGCAAGTTATAACACAACACTGCAAGCAACATGCAGTGAATTGTAGTGCACCAATTCCATGTAAGCAACAACACATATTAACATATATGACAAATTCTTAACACTAACCACATGTTTGAGCACATATAGAAACACTGCAAATACATGCATGCATAAACACTTGCACATTTAAATGCACACAAACATAAATATACTTAACACATTTGTAAGCAGTGTTCTAATAACAAAATGAGGATGGTCAGCTTTAATGACTGTGGTTTTGATAGGCTTGTTTCCCTATTGGATTTTATCAGGTTATTTCTGATGCATAGAAAACTGCTTACTCAGTGACATTTCTTTGAACAGATGGTTGCCGATCAGAGATTAATATGGTAGGCTAGGGTCATCTGGTTGCCAAACAAATTCATCCAAGGCCCGTCTATTAAAGTCAGCACAGGGAGACTAGGGTGCTGACTGCAATTGACAAGTGTCTCACTTGCCGTTTTCCTTCTCCACGTTTAGATCTCCCATGGTTAAATCAGAGCATACGTTCTATATAATTTAATGCACTCTCACCCCCATCTCTTTGATATTATTATCTGATGTTACACTCTGAGTTCTGACCTTGGACACCCTGCATTGATTTTCTTTACACAATATCAGGGAGAATACAGGCTGCTGCTTCTTAACATCTCAGGATACAGAAATTGTTGTATTGACTTGATTTTCCAAAATGACACTGCAAAAAATGAGTTTTGTTTCAGGCTCTCTACTTATTTGTCAATTTTTTTTATTTTTACTTGCTCAGTTAGAATTATGTACTATGCACATGTTATACTGGTCACCCAAGTAATGGGATTTTCCTCTGCAGTATCCCCTTGCTCTTAACTATTCTGAAGAGATTATCACTTTTTACTGCATTTTTAATAGAAGCTGTTGTTAGTGTCAACATTGAGCATTTTCACTTATTTTGCTCAGTCTTTGTTTTATGACCATCAGTGGATTGTGTTCTAACTGTGTAATTTTCCTGTTCTGTGATACCAGTGATGGCATCTGGTAAATAAGAGAGTACTTCAAGGTTATTTTTGAACATGATAAAGTTTTAAAATGTTAAATTCTTGCATCACTTTGGAGTTCCTTACTAAAGGTTTTCAGTTACATATTATAGGAAAGTAGCTATCAAAACAGACTAATAGGCCTTGGTAGCTAAAATAGCCAAAGCAATGTAATCGTCTGCTTGAATAATACTTCTAGATTTCAAGGAAGAGCTTTTCAGTGATTCACTTAATACATTCTAACTTAGAAAACAGTTACAAACAATAATGATTTATGTGAGCTCTTTCCCCTGCCGCCTTCTACTTATTTTCTGCATTTGTTTGAGTTGTGAAAGCCACCAGACTTTCCAGCTTTCAATTTGGATCTTAGCTGTTTGTCTAATATCAGTGAATTGGGGGGTTATGTATGTACCTGTCCTTGTGATCCACCCAACTATGAAATATACTATTAATCAAAGTATATATTGTATGAAGAAACAGTCCCGGGGGGACGAAATAACCTTCAAGGAATGACTATGCCTGTAGTTACAGCCAACTTCAAACCCAGTGGTGCGTTCTAGTATTATTTGCTGACAAAGCTTTGGATGGTCTTAATAAATCAGAAATCGTTGCAGTTATAGAACTATTCTTTTTTGTTCTGTTTTGTTTTTTGGTCTTAAGAGCTTTTGTATAGAATTTTAATTGTGTTGTGCCTGTTGTGCTTTAGAGTCAAAGGTTAAACTTGATTGTATACTCATTACAGACAAGTACAAAGGCTGATCATAGCCTTTCTTTAACATCCTCAGCTGATTTACCCAATTGTATGTCCTAAAACGTCTGTCTCCTATCTGCATTGCAGTGTTTCATCTTTTCACATACAGCTCAGAACAGACCGGCACCACCCCCCAGGTTACTTAACATTTCCAGTGTTGACCTCCACTATCTCCCAGACTGGCCCCTACTGCTGCATAATATTTAAGCTTCTGGGAAAGTTTAATGACTAGAACTGCATCCTAGAATATGCATCTGGGTCAGAAATGGCTAGCTAATTTAGCACGATGAACACTAGAGAAGTTGAAGATATTAGAAAGAGGAAGCTTTGCCATAAAGATCATCATCATTAAGATACCTGGGTAGAATACCACTGTAGCCATAAAAATTGTTAATTTGGTTTCATCACAGGTGTGTGTAGAGACCAGTACCAGGTGGATAACATTGCACAGCGAATTGCAACATGAAGTAAGTAAATTAATGTCATCAGTTTAAATCAAGGGCCTATTTATACTTATAGGTTCATAGGTAAGTACTAAGCTAGCTGCCCTTGTGGGCCATTTTAAGCCTAACTAGTTTCCCTTTTTGTGCTCAAAATAACTTATCCCATTTGGTTATAAATTAGCCTTACCCATCACATGGTCAATAATTATTTATTGCCCCTAATAAGAATAACTTGGATCATACCAAACATATGATAACACATTTAGGAGCTGACTCTGTCTCTATGTAGCACAGGGGGCTGTCCTGGGGTAAAGTTTCTGTTTGCCATCCATAGATCTAAGTTGAGCTTGAATATGGATGGAAATGAATTTTGATTTTATGTGGATGGGGAGTTGGTTCCATAGCAGTGTGGTATCCTCTGTGAGACATTCATGTTCCTTCTACCTTTTTTGTTAATGTTGGGAAAGAGGAACAGTCGATCCCTAGACTGAGTAATTCTGATTCCATTTGACTGGCTGATGTGCAGTAAATCCATCAGTAATAGGATGGATCTGACGAGCTGATGGGATGTCATATTAAATAAAAGAGGAACAGACTCTAAAGACAGATGCTGCCACTATATTGTGCACTAATGAGGCCATATCTGGAGCACTGGGTTGAAACATTTCAAAAGCCCATATTGGAAGAGTACAAAGGAGGCATCCAGGAATGGGAAAAGGAACGGAGAGAGATCTTTATGAGGGCATGTTAAGTGCTCAGCATCTGGTTTTATTAGAGACAATGATTGAAAGTGCAGACATTACTTGCATTCATACACTGTCCTTAGAATGTGATTGCAAGTATCTAAGCAAAACAGATAGGACAGGACCAAGAACACATGCCAGACAGGTCAAGAGTACCTAGGTAAGCCTAAACAGAAGTACTTAAATTGATGAAAGAGGACAATGGAAAACATTATTAAGAAATATTTTAATGATTAAAAACTACAGGTGAGTTTAAATAAAGATGGAAAGGCCTCTGGCCGTACAGCATCAGGTGCAATAACAGAGAGCTTCAAAAAAAAAATCGTATCTCCCAGTGTGCACAAATTCTTTGTATATGAGCACCCCTTGGAATACAAGCAAAATCACAACCACTCGCTGAGTACTGGCAATTATAACAAAGAGTTCTTCATAGATTATTATTTTCCCTACCAGAGTCAATGAAGACATAGGAAGACATAGGAAGTTCTAAAAGTTTTGATTGGTTATGCACCAGTGAGTCTTAACAACACTGTGGAAACTCTTATTTTATAAGATAGAACTAGTTACTATTTTCCAGTATACATTGAAGAATTATGTATTCACAATAATGAATTTAACTGCATTTCATTAGAACAAACACATATAAAAAATAACATCAACTCCTGCAATAGTAATGCATACACACACACACACACACACACACACACACACACACAAAAAAACACTAAACCGCGAACACTCACATGAGCGAAAATAACGGGGAATTGAAATTGTAATTGTGGGGTCGTGTTACAGTGAGGAGTGGGATATTTGCCCTTTCTTCACTGTAGTGTGACCTTGGAGTTCGAATATATAGCTAGCGGGGGTGTGGGGGGGCACAGCCCCCCCACAATAGCAAGTTCGATTACCGGCATATTCGCTCATGTGAGCGTTTGCGGTTTAGTCTTTTCATGTGTATAATATAGACCCGATTTCTCTATGGTTCAGAACATGTACGGTCACAGTAATGAATACTGTGAACTTGTATTGCAGAATACTGACTGCAGTCTTTTAGCATGCATATTTACTGAACAAGATGTTGTGACTTTCTTCAGTATCCTCTGACATGTTTAAAAATATCTCCCATATGTCAAATGAAGATGAAAGCTAACCGCCAACAGGGAATAATTCAAGGCTTCTGCAATTTATCACTGAAAAGGCATAATGCACAAAAGCCTTATCTAACAACTAAGAGGACTTCTCATTATCCATCCTGTTAGTTAAATAATATGCAAGTTATGACAATGCCAACAACCACAATTCCATAACTTCCAAAATGCTTATCAACAACCCTAAGAAGTGCTGAAAAAATATATAAACATTCTCCAAGATATCAATTGAACTATACTGTTCTGTGCAGATTCTTTAAATGGCAGATGGCATGTTCAGACATTTCTTCAAAGTTGCATTTATCAGTTGACCCTGAAGTATTAAAGTGAGGCACAACATTTGAACAGTCACATAAATCTATAGAACTAGACATCATCACAACAAAATGGTCTGCATATAAACCAAAATACATAGATCTCCCATGGACAGAGCCCAGCAATACCTGTTCATGTGCTGATAAACTAAAGTATGTACCTAGTCAGATTTCTACTGCCTGGAAATCTACCCCTGTATTTTATTCAGATGAGGTCAAGCTAAAAGTATTATTAAGTAAACCATCCCATTATCAAGTTTGTTTTCCATAGAACTTGAGCAATTGATGCATATGGAAGTTCTAAACTTCTTTTCACATAACTTTGGGCTCATCATGGTCTAGCATGGTTTTCATCCTGCTTAGGGAGTAAAAAATAACTCCTGTCATTAACATACTTTATCAGAACAGGACTAAACTCCAACCAAGCTTTGTTGTATTGTTTATATATCTTTCAAATGTGTGAAACATCATCAGACACTTTCAGCGAGGCTATCATTCCAAAGTGTTACGCAAACAGTACCACATAAACTGTAAATGGGGTTCAAAAGTTGTTATGGACAGAATTAGCACTAAACTGAAAACAAATGGTCCGGACACACTATGGATGGCGGAGAACAAATTTATATGCATTTATAGTAGGTTTATTACTTGAAAAAGTCTTGCATTTGGGCAGGGTGAAAGGCTTATACATTATATTTTTATAGTAAATTTGTTCTCAGCCATCCTCAGTGTGCCCAGACCGTTTGTTTTCAGTTTGGAGTTATTGGTTAAACTGTTCCTACTACACTTTGGTTATAGAATTAGCACTAAAGTAATACCACACCAGTCAAAAAGAAGTTGTCAAGGATCTCCCATTAGCCCTCACCTTCTTTTCCTAATTTTTATAATAGTATCCAAACACACAGGTATAGGAAAAACTTTCTAATATGCAAATGATGCAGGGCTTGTATACCCTATCATTTGCTTGATCATCACGTGCAAGATACATTAGAAGAGTTTTAACTCATATGAAGCTTGCCTTTCTAGGTAATGACTTCTCAACCCAAATGCAAACAAAACATTTGTTCTGTAACAACCACAAACTAAATAGATGACTAATCTGCTGGGAAGGTGTATTAGACATAAAAGAAAGAGGTACAAGTAACTCAAAACCTAAGTCTTGACTCTAAGTATAAAAACATGGTTCACAGGCTTTACCAGAAAGGCTCATCCAGACTCTGCTACACTTTGCTGTGAAGGAAAGGTTAGTTTGCTTTTATTTTTTGTATTACTGTATTGCCTTTCTATATTTTGAATACTGTAGTTTGTTTTCTTTACCTTGTGTTTTGCTTGCATTCTGTTTTAACAGCATATTAAAACTTCAAAAGAGACCACAGCTCTCTCTGTTCTGAGTCAGGCAGAATTTTTTCCCGCCCTCTCACCCATTTAAGTTGTCTTGTTAAATACCACTGTCTTTCTAGTTGCCCGCCTCTTATGTTAATCTGACCATATATCTCATTTCTCTCTACTTTCACTGGCTTATGTGAGTAATCACAAAATCATCATTTTTGAAATCCCACCCCTTCAGTTATTTAAATTTATTGGCCATCCTACAGTATTTCATAGTACCAAAATACAAAAGTAACCACCCCTTTCAGTCCATCTTGCTGTTTTAAAAATAGTAACTCTCCACTAAACCTTAACTTTTTAAACAGGTAAAACTCAAGTTACCTACTTTCACATCTAACTTCTCTAGTGCACACTGCAGAGTGCATTCTTTTCAATCTTACCTTTAAGCATCCCTGTGACTAGCACTTTCTCTAATACCTGCTGGAAAGCACTAGGAAGCCTGAAACTCATACAAACACTGAACTCTCCTTGTTAACAAGGAGAAATGACTAGTAGGCACTATACAGCCTATAATTGCAAAGTAGCTTGCTAAGGAAACAGCTCCTATACTTTACAAAGAAAAAAAAGCCCCAAACCAGGCATGTCCAAGGGTCAGCTTCCGGTGATTTCTCCTGTCCACCTGGTGAATCTGGGCATACTGGGGCAATGCAGCAATTGCCTCATGTACACAGGCAACCCTTTCCTCCTACCACCCAACACTACAACCTGTGAGAGATGCACTTACATAGCCAAAATGGAAGCAAAGCTCTCTCCACCCAAGATTGTGCTAAACAGTCAAGAGGAGAAGGTTAACACCCACACTACACCTCAAGCAACACATAGCCCTTCTAAACCCGCAACACCAACACCCACATATAGCAACACTAAATCCACATATGCAGAGGCCCTTAACTGTAACCTGCCCAAACAACAAAGACCTCTGAAGCTGAAACGCAAACAGACACCAATCACAACCAATGTGTCACATAGTTCACAACACCAGTGTGCCACCCAGCAACAGCCCCTAAGGCAAGACAATGTACCTAACACTTTAGTCATAGGTGACTCTATAGTCCGTCACACTGATGTCCCTCTCACCAGGTTGAATAAGGAGAAAATTACAGTCAGCTGCCTGTCGGCTGCCAGGATCCGCCACATAACGCATGCACTCAAGTCACTCCACAACAAGTACAAATATGACTCTGTCATTGTCCATGTTGGAGTGAATGACTTGATACGCACCTCCCTGGACTACATGAAAAGAGACATGGAAGAGCTCTCGGATCATGTGGCCCAGGCAGGTATGACCCTAGCCCTGAGTAGCATCCTGCCTTTGCCCAGAATGATACCACAATATAAGGATAAAATGATTGACTTCAACAATTGGCTAAGCTTATGGTGTCATTCAAAGGGGATCCAGTATCTGTCTGCCTGGGATGACATGATTGACAGACCACGATGCTTTGCCAGAGATGCTCTGCACCTGTCGCCCCTGGGATTCAGGTTACTGGCTAAGGCTCTTGCCACCCCTATAGTGCCTTTTTTAGGCAAACTTCAAAGGACAAAACCACCACCGTAACAGGTACAAGCATGCAAAATCTGAAGGTAATGCTACTCAATGCTAGAAGTCTAAACCTCAAAATGCACTCTCTCGAGGCACTCATAAAAATGGAGAACATCGATATCTGTGCAGTAACTGAGACCTGGTTCAAGGCTCCAGAGAGCACCCCTGCAATACCAGGCTACAACTCTTACCACACTTTTCGGCCACCAAACCAGGACCGAAACACTAAAGGTGGAGGAGTGTAAATATTCACCAAGGATATTCACACCACCAGGCTAGTTGGCCAACACAATGTGTCTGAAATTCTCCAAGTGCAACTAGCACTAGGTAAGACTGCAATCCAAATTGTAGCTTGCTACAGATCCCCCACCATACCCCAAGATTCTCACTACACCTTTCTAAACATACTGGAAAATATAAGGTAGAACCAAACACCCTAATACTGGGTGATTTTAACTACCCTGCCATTAACTGGAAAAACTACTCATGTCCCAACATCTTTGCGCAATGGTTCTTGGAATTCATAAATTCCAATGCCCTGGATCAACTAATCCATAGTCCCACCAGGGGCTCCAATATCCTAGACCTGGTCATTACCAACACTGGAAATCAATGCTCCATACCTATGGTCACCCCCTCGTTAGTCAGGTCTGACCATAAGCTAATCACCCTTAACATCCACATCCCACCCCCACCCCCCAGTAAAGAAACCACCATAAAAAACTTCTCCAAAGCCAACTTCATGCTACTCAAGTCAGAAGTGACAAACTTCATGACACCCATGCAGACAGGAACTGAAAGTTCAACTGCTGAATCCTACACTAAGGCACTGTACGAGCACATCCACTCATGCATGAATCGTGCCATCCCAAATAGAACCAAAATGCTCTCATCCAAAAAAGGAAGCCAATCTGGTGGTCCCCTGCCATAAACAAACTTTACAACAAAAGGAAGAAACTTTTGCAGAAAAGAGGAAAATCCCAGGATGCAAAAAACTCCCTTACTAGCCTCAGTAAGAAACTGAGATGCCTCATAAAATCCTCCAAAGCTAGTTACGAAAATAAAATTGCCAAAGATTCCAAAGACAACCACAAAGCATTCTATAACTATGTCAAGAATCTAAATGGCAATGC
The DNA here is from genome assembly GCF_019279795.1 of Protopterus annectens. Classification (NCBI taxonomy): domain Eukaryota; kingdom Metazoa; phylum Chordata; order Ceratodontiformes; family Protopteridae; genus Protopterus; species Protopterus annectens. The sequence goes on along the minus strand of NC_056746.1, from coordinate 1,318,903,605 downwards.
TCAGATCTGCTCTGAGCTAAAACAGAATGGCATTAAATATACTGATCTGAAGGATATTGCCAATATCCTGGCAGATCGATTCAGTGCCAACTTCACCCCTCTCTTGCCCCCTAAATGGCCCATCTCAATACCAGAAGATTGCCAAATTCCAGTAATAACGGCCACACAGGTACAAAACGCACTCTCTAAAGCCAAGAATACAGCATCCATGGGACCAGATGACATCCCGGGCTGTGTACTACATGAACTACAATATGAACTGGCACCTCACCTAAGTGTCATGTTTAATCATAGCCTCACCTCAGGTTTCATGCCCACTGAGTGGCGCAGAGCTACAGTTATCCCAATCCACAAGGGGGGATCCACCTTGGATCCCGGAAACTACCGTCCCATCAGTCTGACAAGCCTTATCTGCAAGGCCATGGAGCGTATTATCATGGAACTTATAAACAAAGACATTGGCAACCTTCAAACACTGGACCCCACCCAGTTTGGGTTTGTGAAGGGCCCATCTTGTCTCCTGAACCTGATTGACTTCTTTGAATCAGTCTCCAGAGCCATGGATAAGGGTAAGGTGGTCCACACAGCCTATCTAGACCTTGCCAAGGCCTTTGACACCATCCCCCATGCTGGAATCATAGATAAACTTACTAAGTTGGGCATTAATCCCTATGTCACCCAATGGGTTGCTAAATGGCTTACTGATAGAGCCCACACTGTAAAAGTAGCTGACTCCAAATCCAGCTCCAGACAAGTGACAAGTGGAGTACCTCAGGGTTCAGTCCTGGGGCCGCCCTTGTTTCACATCTACTTCTCTGAAGTACAGGTCAACACTAAGGGACTCTGGCTAACAAAGTTTGCAGATGACTGCAAACTGGGAGCCATTATTGAATCCCCAAATTATGTGGATACTCTACAAAAGGGCCTTACAGAAACAGATGCTTGGTGCCAGAGCCATGGGCTCAAGCTCAATGCCAAGAAATGTATTGTTATCCCCTTTGGGAAAAAACATGTATCCATGAATTACCATATAGGTGGCAGTACACTAAACACAGAAAGTGTGATAAGAGACTTAGGGACACAGGTGGACAGTGGTCTCACCTTCGATAACCACATCGCCACAACAGTCAGGAAATCCTTCTATGTGGCACACCTCATCACGAAGGGCTTTTCATCCAGAAAAAAGGAGGTCATTGTCCCACTGTACTCATCCCTCATTAGACCCATTATAGAATACAACACCCCATTTGGTATGTACCTCTCAAGACATCTGCAACAACTGGAAAGGCCTCAGAAATACCTCACTAAAAGAATCACAGGCCTAAAGCAGATGCCCTACGCTGACCGCCTTTAAAAAACTCCAGCTATACTATGTCACATATCGTCTACTTAGAGGTGATTTCTGCTTAACATACAAGGCCATGTCAAACCCAGAACTGTTGGACATGCTACACTTAAAGAAATCCCAATCCCTCAGAGCTACACGCTCCAGGGATCTAAGCCTTGTCATCACAATAAACAAAACATGCTGGAGGGATAGGTTCCTGACCCAGAGACTCCCCAGACTCTGGAATAGATTGCCCATACATGTCAAGCAGAGTGCCTCTTTGGACCTCTTCAAGAGGAACCTTGACGATTGGATGGGAGAAAGGAAATTCACCCCAGGGATCACGTCAGTCGCCCTGCTAGACAGGGGTCCAGGAAAGTAAATAATGTGGGAAGAAATAGCCAGGGAATTGTTATGGCTAGGCTTGTATAGGCCCTGGGGCTGATAGCCTAGTACCAACCTATGAACCAGAGCAATACCCAAACAAGTCTGCATAAATCCATAGTGTGGAGTGAACACAGAATTATTTTACCATCTCTGCTTTGATACTGTCTCTTCTCTCCCTGAATGCCAGTTTGGCAACCATTTCTATGTGTGCATTATTGTGTTTTACCATTTAACTTGTATCTGTCACTCTAATGCCTTAGTACTACATTACATGGCATTGCCAGGAAACTCTGAGCTTTTGTTGGCTGCAGACAGTCACATTACTGGTCCACTTATAATGCCATGTTTCTGTATCTGTTGCTGTTTCTTACTGAATGTGGAAATACTCTCCCTATTTGCATTAAAATGAACCATGATTTGGTTGGGCCTTCTCAGTAAACAAATAAATAAAACATCATGCAGACATTAGTGAAAGGGCCTTACAGGCAAAACAGTAATAGACTATAATTAGACTGTAATAAATCTTTATTAACCTGTGAATAGTAGCTCTTAGATCCTATAATGATTTTGTGGTTAACACATCACTAGATTGTGAAACCTATTTTTACACAATTAGTGCCAAGTTTAGGATTATATATTTTACACAAACCAGAAGATTACTTGAAGTCATTAACTTATTTACATTAGAAAATTACTGTGGACAGTTTACAGACTGAATGCTAGGACTTAAATTAAATGTTGTTGACCCATCGTAAATTAAATGTTGTTGACCCATCGAGACATTGTTATTTTTAAGTACATAATTCCAAGCTATACTTAAATGGACATCCATATACATGTTTTGGAAGAAAGTCGCATAGGTAATTATAGCTTTGGGCCACACAGGACTTGAAGAGGGGAATATATTTTTACTGGGTAATTTTTCTGATATGAACATTGGTTGCCAAAAGCACTGTTGGTATAAAAATGCACAACATTGTACCATTCTGCTGAAGTAAAGGTGGAAAGTTTTGAACTGGGACACATTTTGTGAAATGCATGCTCATTTGTTTAGCTAAAATAAATATAGATGGGTTTATATTGTCTTTATGCACTTGGAGACAGCTTGAACAATTTTCTAATTTGCAAAGCCCAGTAGAAGGAATACATTTTTCATTACTCATGAAGTAACTGAATAAAGTATTTTATTTGAAGTATTATAGATCAAAGCTTAAATCAAGAAAGCCAGTAGGTCGGATGTATTTGTTTGGTTTCCTGATTGGCTTCTAGCCAATTATATTGGTAATTCCTTCATTTATTTTAGCTTGACTGAGTCATTGAACTGCTATGCCAATCACCTTTAAGTTTCCCTACATTCTTTCAACAAGACAGCCTTCTGGACAAAAGTGCACACCTTTTGGAGCTATTTGCAGTAAGAACAGAGTGCAATGAAATTGAACATACTATATATAATAAAGGCTGTCACTAAAGTAATGTTGAGTATGTTGCCAGTTAAATAAATTAGTACTATATTATGCAAATAATGTCTTTAGGAAGCTGGAAGCGTTCTTTTCCAGAGTTTCAGCCTGTGCTCTGATGTCATAATGAACATGCTTATGACAACCAAACTAGCATTTAATCTTACAAAGAATATCATCTGACTTTACTAGTAAACTCCTTCTTAACCAAATGATTACTGTAAATTATGCAAATACGTAAATATTCAATATTGCTGTTTGTATCAAGTGATCACAATGAATGCATCTTTGAGTCTTCCATTATGTATTCATGCCTTGTATTTTTATGATGTCATTTATGTATGCTGATTTGGTAGTAATCTTGTAAGTGCTCATTTACCCTCTAACTTGTAGTTGGAAAGGCTCGGCAGACAGTCCACATATAAATGCTAAGGAATAGACATAGGCACTGGTTGTTAGTTCGTTTGTTAGTCTGAATAACTTCCATTATTCCTAGACAATGACAACTGCAGAGGTAAATGAAGACAAAACAATAGAAAAGGTAAAAACCTTGGCAGACAAATTGCGTAAAACATTACACTTACACAGGGTTAAGATCTCTTGCTGTCTAAATTGTCTTGTATCTTGGTGGCATTTGCTTGTTTTCATAATTAGAAAATTCACTTGTCAGCAGCAAGAAAAACTATATTTTAATGTAACGATCAAGTTAAACCTCAGCCTTCTTTATGGAATACAAATTAAGTTGAGAAAATTGTTTGTGTGGAACAGAAAAATGTTGCAGAAGGATTTCTCTGCAAATGTTAGTGATTTTCTCCATGGTACCGTGTCAGAAATGCCTTCAAAATGTAATGCTACTTCACTGCAACCATATAGTGCAGAATTTCGTGTCAGTTCAGTCATCCTGCTGTGCTGTTTTGAAAGTCAGAGCTGTCTTCCAGATCCCTGACTTCTGAAGCACGAACTGCAGAAACACACAGTAATGAAAATATAATCTGAAAACCCACAGAAGATGGAAAAATAAAATACTCAAAAATCTTAAATAATTTCAAAACTAAGCGAAGACGCATCTAAACTAAACACTAGTACACGATAACTGAATTATTTTGGTCTCTTCATCTACTCTCCCACACATGGGTTCCTGAGCTTTACAATACATTTGCAGACCCTTGGTGGGAAAAAATATTTCTTATTCTAAAAAAGCAAGTATTACTTGTTCTCACAGGCTGTCTTTGCTTGAATAATTTTGTACTGGGAATGTTACGTGGGTGGGTGGGGACGGAGGCAGCCCATTACTTTGTGCACTGTGTGGCCTGTTTTCATGCAGAAATGTATATGATTATATATTTTTTCTTATAGTTTTCTGATTGAAAATCTTAAATCTTTGTGTTTGGCATTTCTAGCCAGTAGCTAAGCTTTATGTTGATAACTACATATGTCGAAACTCATGATGTCGAATATGTTAAATTAGGTGCCATTTATGTACCCAGCTCTATTAGCATAATGGAATGAAGCCCAGACTATGACCCAGATGACTCATGTTTAATTACTGGTTCAGGTGGTTGTGGAGCTAGCCAGGAAGGAGGAAGAATAATACAACAGAATATGCTGACCTCTCTTGAGGGAACAAGGTCAGAGAGCACTTGCCCAAAGTACAAACTCCATGTTGAATTGTCAGTGGACATCTGAAGTTACCTGAGACATATTGCATTCCAGCGGGATCGGGTCATTCAGGAATGATCTCTCATTGAGGAAGGAGACATACCTGTTATATACACACACCATTGCATGCCACCTTTCAGATACAGATGCATTCTGTTGTGGAAAAGGATAGGGACTTCAGGTAAAACCACTGATTCACTGAGATGGCTCACAGGTCATTCCTACTGATTAAATTTTACCATAATTACAAATGAATGGGCCTTAAGGTTTTTTTTTATCTCTGTAATTGAATGTGCCTTTTGAGTGATTGGAAATGGACTTGATGGGTAACCAGTTGAACAGGGGAAAAAAAAAGAACTGTTAAGTGCCATTTATTATCTTTTATGAAAGTTTTCTGACTGTTGTAACAGTATGCTAAATTACTCTTTTTTCCCATGGGTAACGCAGATGATATAGCTAATAATAAAAAACAAAGCATGCTTCTTCTTACCTTAAATGTGCTGTATGGTCTACTTGTAAATTTCCTGTCACAATTCTCTAGCTTGAGTAATGAATCCAACATCATTATAGTAAAACTCTATTTTTCCTTTGAGGTTTCTTCAAGTAACTTACTTGGTGCAATCAGGATGCTGTGTTTGAAAGATTTACAATCTGCTATTAAATATTTTCCAAATATGTGTGCATGTAACACCAGCCATACTGGTGATACAAAGAACTGTTTATCATGAGTAGCACTAATGATACTGATAATAAAGGCCTACTGACCATTTCCCTTATCTGAGATGGTGGGAACGGAGGGCTGCTCTGCACTGCAGCCCCTTTGGAAGCTAGGAGGCTTGCACTAATTAACTGACAACTGTCCTTTGTTATGTAAAAACAGATAAAGCATACAGCACAATAAATGTACCTTTTTGCAGTGTAATATGTGATATTCAGTCACCCCTCCAAGGGGGGGTGGGGTAAAACGATATATATTAATAACCCCTTTAGGCTTCAGTTCCATAACAAAGTTATATTAAAAAAAAAGAAAATTGAACCATATTTAAAGAATATAAGGAAATCAGCATTGCAATTTCTTGCCCAAACATCTAATATTAAAGGACCAGGACAATTCAATTTCATGAAGCAGTTAAAGATACTAGTACAAAATGTATTTCTGCACATAATTTTCATGCTTCCTAATGGGGAAAGGGCAACTCTGTGCAGCTGTGCAACTCTAAGGAAGGGGATGAGGAAGCAGACAGAAGAAAACAATTGCAGAACTTAGTAAAGGAATAAATGACAGTGAATTGGACAGTAGGGAGTAGTGTTACTTAGCAACACAGTGGGTCTGGGTAGGAAGATGGGTTTAATGTCAGTCATATGTGAGTGGAGAATTGACATTGCTTGCATCATTGACACTTAGTCCAGTGACAGGAGACTATAAGACATGAAGGAATTACAGAAATCTGATCCAGTGACAGGAAACAGTGAGGCACAGAGGTTCTTGGGTATAGGTCCTTCAACAATCACAAAAGGGGGTGATGATGACAGAGGCACTGGGAACTGACATCAGGTGGCACAATGCCAGGGCACTTCTATGGACTAGGCTAGTAAAGGCTCCAGGGCCATTAGCCTAGTACACACCTATGAACCAGAACACTGGTAAACCCATACATTGCATCATCCTCCAGATACAAGAGAAGAAGATGAAGTAATCGATATAAGAATAAGAGAGTGGGGCAAGAGGTAGAGGGTAGTAATCCTGGCTGATCTGAAGAAATAGAAGAAGTATTTGTTGCCTGGAGTAGTGGACCATGATGAGTTCAAACAACTGGTGTAGAACTGAGACAAAAAGGATACAATTCTGGGTGTGGTGTTCCTAATCATTGCAGTAGGTGTGCTAGATGGCCTACAGTTGTCATGTCACTGTGTGGTGGAGAGTAGGGGTGAATGTTAAGAGGAACAGTTATAGAGATAATGGTGTAGGATTTCAGAAGATTTGATTATGCTGGGCTGGGGAGGTGGTAAAGGAGGAAGTTGGAGATGATAAGCAACTCGAGAGTAAACAAGTTCTGGAAATGGGGTAGAGAAGAGAAACTCACTGTTATGGAGAAGGGAGGTAAAGAAGAAGCAAAAACAGAAGGCCATATGTGGCATCCAGTTAGAGAAAAATATAAGGTGGAGATGACACAGGAAAAGGAGGCTAGAAAAGGCGACAAAGATGATAAGGGCAGCATTGCCTAAACCTGGAAGGAAACTAGCAAATGGGGATCAAGAAAGGCAGCAGAAAGAAGGAAGTGAAAGACTGAAGTGGCTAGACTAAGCAAAGATGACTGGAAGATCACAGAAGATCATGAAAAAGGCAGAGGTGCCACATTAATGGCTTGCTTCACTCTTCACAAAGGAAGCAATGAAAGGGTGGCATCCTGTAATGGAGGCAGAATAACGTGGTGAGGCCAGCAGACAGACATCAGGATGAAGGAGGAGGAAAAACTTCAGAGAATCTGCACTTGTTTTTTTCCTAGTTCAGATACAGATTCTTAGTTTTAGCACTTGAAATTGCTTATTCGTGCTCAGGACTTGTTCAGAACTTGTTGTAAGCACTAAATAAGCTACAAATTACTACAGCACTTAACCTTCATCATTACATAGAGGAAGACAGCTTTTATACTTAATCTCCTCACTTGCTTAGAGAAAACAACTCTTGTATTCACTTTCATCACTTGTTTAAAGGAAAGTAGTTTTTTATTCAGGCATGTCCAAGGGTCAGCTCCCAGTGCTTTTTCCTGTCTATCTGATGACTCTGGGCATCTTGGGGCAATGTAGCAATTGCCTCATGCACACAGACAACCCTCTCCTCCTACCACCCAACACTACAACCTGTGAGAGATGCACTTATCTAGCCAAACTGGAGGTAAAGCTCTCTCCAACCAAGACTGAACCTGACAGTCAAGAGGAGGAGGTACACACTTGCACCACACCACACTCATCACATAGTCCACTAAACCTACACCACCAAAATCCACACATTAAAACGCAAAATATTCACAGAGGCTTGCAATAATAATCTGCTCAAGCAACTGAGACCTCCAAAGAAGAAACGCAAGCAACCTCCACCCCCCAACACAACCCAAATGACACACAGTCCACAGACTCAGTATGCCACTCAACCACAGCCCATAAGGCAAAACAATGTACCCAACACACTAGTCATAGGTAACTCTATAGTCAGGCACACTGATGTCCCACTCACCAGCCTAAACAAGGAGAAGGTTACTGTCAGCTGCCAGGATCCATCACATAACCCACACACTCAGGTCACTCCACAACAAGTACAAATATGACTTTGTTATTGTCCATGTTGGTGTGAATGACCTGAAATGTACCTCCATGGACTACATGAAAAGAGACATTGAAGAGTTCTCCGATCTTGTAGCCCAGGCAGGTATGACGCTAGCCCTGAGTAGCATCCTGCCATCGCCCAGAATGATACCGCAGTACAAGGACAAAACTAATTGACTTCAACAATTGGCTAAGCTTCTGGTGTCATTCTAAGGAGATCCAGTATCTCTCTGCCTGGGACAACATGGTCGACAGACCACGATGTTTTTTCAGAGATGGACTGTACCTGTCACCCCTGGGATTCCGGATACTGGCTAAGGCTCTTGCCGCCCCTATAGTGCCTTGTTTTTAGGCAAGGATCGAATGACAAATTCACCACTGTAACAGGAACAAGCAAGCAAAAACTGAGGGTAATGCTACTCAATGCTAGAAGTCTAAATCTCAAAATGCACTCCCTCGAGGCACTCCTTAAAATGGAGAAAATCGATATCTGTGCAGTGACAGAGACCTGGTTCAAAGCTCCAGAGAGCACCCCTGCATTACCAGGCTATAATTCATACCACACCTTTCAGCCATCTAACCCGGACCAAAACACTAAAGGTGAAGGTGTGTCCATATTCATATCCACACCTCCAGGCTAGTTGCTCAGCATAATGCATCCAAGGTTATCCAAGTGCAACTAACTCTGGGCAAAACTGCAATCCAAATTATAGCTTGCTACAGATCCCCCACCATACCGCAGGATTCCCAGTCCTCTTTTCTTGATATACTGGAAAATATTAGGGTTCAGCCAAACACCCTAATACTAGGCGATTTCAACTACTCCACCATTAACTGGGAGAACTACTCATGTACCAACTCCTTTGCTCAGCGCTTCCTGGAATTCATAAATTCCAATGCCCTGGATCAACTTATCCACACCCCCACCAGGGGCAACAATATCCTAGACCACAGGTTCCCAAATTGTGTGCCACGGTGCCCTGGGGATCCGTGGCTTTCTCACAGGGGCACCGCAAAGCTTAGCAGCTGATTGTATTGGCCATCAGGTAAGTGAATGCCTTTTATGAGCGTGTGTGTGTCTGTCTGCGTGTGTGAGTGAATGCCTGCATGAAAACAAAAGAGTCTGTGTGTGTGTGTGAGTGAATGCAGGTATGAATGAAGAAGCGCGTGTGTGTGTGTGTGTGTGTGTGTGTGTGTGTGTGTGTGTGTGTGTGTGTGTGTGCGTGTGTGTGTGAGCGTGTGTGTGTGTGAGATCGGGAGAGTGAGAGAGATGTGTGAGTGAATGCAGGAATGAATGAAGAAGTGTCTGTGTGTGTGAGATCGGGAGAGTGAGAGTGATGTGTGAGTGAATGCAGGAATGAATGAAGAAGTGGTTCTGTGTGTGTGTGTGTGTGTGTGTGTCTGTGTGTATATATGTCTGTGTGTGAGACCAGGAGAGTAAGAGTGATGTGTGAGTGAATGCAGGAATAAGTAAAAAAGTGGCTGTGTGTGTGTGTGTGTGTGTGTGTGTGTGTGTGTGTGTGTGTGTGTGTGTGTGTGTGTGTGTGTGTGTCTGAGGAAGTGGCTGTGTTGTGTATGTGTGTGAGATTGGGAGAGTGAGAGCAATGTATGAATAAGGAAGTGACTGTGTATGTGCATGGCCGGCCTTAGGCATAGGGCGGGTTTTGTTATAGAATACTGAAGTTTCAAGTGTAAGGGACCACAAGCCAATGGAAGATGCTTTTTCTAGCATAACTCCTACAAAGAGAAGTTATCCTATTTATAAACATGCACATATTGGAAGCTAAGAAGCACTGTAGTCATACCTCTCAACCTCTTAGTGCAAGAAATCTAGAGAAGTCTGAAATAATGGAAGGGTCAAAGACCCAACAATAGGGACATATTTTAAATATTGCTCATATAAACTTATAAAGTTGATAAAATAACAAGATTTGTCTTAGCATGGATTTTTTTGAAGAAAATTGATCCTGAAACTCAAATGTGTCATTATTTTGTGACTTCAGTCCTCAGATCACCCCAGTGATTTGTCAGAAAACCACAGATATTATAAGAAACAGACCAAAAATATGAGGCAAAAATCTGGACATTCTGTTTAAATCTGGAGAGCTGAGAGGTATGACTGTAGTTTGGTAATTCAAGCATGCCATGATTTGATGCAGTGTCTTTAAAATTGATAGCATTAACATATTGATAAGAATTAGATAAAGCAGTAAGCATTAGACTTGCTCCAGGCTATGCCATTAATTGTGTTGAGTTCATCTGAAATGAGTGAGTTTTGCTGCATGAATGCAGGGAGTTATCTAGGCGAACTAGGCAACCGCCTATACGCAGTAGGGTCCTAATAGTTTTGTGTACTTTCATGTGTAAACATGTGGCAATTCTGCATGTTGGCTCCGCCCCCTCTGTACTAATTCCCAGCTATAGAGGACGTAAGAGTTATGTCTCTTACCCTCACCAGTAGTTTCAAGATGGTTGCTATCGTCTGTTCAGTTTGGTTGGACACAGGAAGGTTTTCTTCTAAACTTTGTCGCTGGATTTTGAAAAGAAATTAAATTTACTTTTTTATACAAATCAAAAAATAATTTCAGAATCCATAAACGATGAAAGTATGTGTCAATGAAACTGTAACCTTTTCACTATGCATGGTTTTAATATTTGTGTTTGCTGGATGTTTAGAATTTATTTTTATAAATAATATTTTTTTTCCCGTATGAGGTACAAAGTTCAAGTGCATTTCTACTGGCATATAGCTTTGCATGTATTGAAGGTGTGGTTTTAATGTAGTAGGTATGTCACTAGTAGGTGTGGAGCATCATTAATTACCAAGGAGTGCTCTGGTGTGTTTAACATTCTTCTGGAGTAATGTTGACTTTTTTTTAATCCCCTTTTGCATTTATTTCTGATACTTTTATTATCGTGCAGACTTGTGTGTGTTTTGTCTGTCTCACTGTTATGGTTTTGTATTACTTGCATTCCCCTTCAAGTTATTGTAGATTAGACTTTGGTTCTCATTGTAGTAACATAACATCATGGCATGGTCATTAAGGTTTCTGCTACACATCTCCAAGGTCTGTGGTTAGTTTCTGATCTCTGTTCCCTTCTCTGAGCAGATTTCCATGTAGATGGAGAAGAATTTTGGACTGTCTTCAGCTTTATCTAAGGGAGGGTTGGGCGTGTGTGTGTGTGTGTGTGTGTGTGTGTGTGTGTGTGTGTGTGTGTGTGTGTGTGTGTGTGTGTGTGTGTGTGTGTGTGGGCAGTAATATTGGTGGATTGTAATGACAGGAGTCTTGAGTGGCCTTTTATTGTTGACGTGTTTTGAAATGGGTAGTTATTGGTTCATACATTTAGTTTCATTACTTATTAAACTAATGTTTAAAATGACAAATTTAAAATATATTCTAACAAGTGGTGCTGTATTATACAAGGAATATAATTCAATACAATCAGGAAAGTGAATCAAAGAATAAATACGTGTATGCATGGCCCTAAAAATGTCTGCAAGGAGTCTGTTTTGAAAATAACCCAAAGGTAAACTGAATTCTCCACTGGCCAGATGCATTTCTATGAATGTGGGTTTTCATGCCGTTTCAATGAATGTGAGTTTTGCCATTTCAATGAATGTGAGTTTCAAGGGCAGAGAAGTTTACTGCTCATGCTAAGTCTGTTTTCATTGTGAGACTGTATTGTTTATTTAGAAAATGGCTATCTGTGTTTGTGCTATTTTATTTCAAAATATGTAATCACTGTAGAAGCAAATAAGAGAACAGTATGTAGATTTGAACAGTATGCATGGTAACTGGTGATAAATAACCAAATAATGGAACACTGGAGTGGCTGAAGAGGGGGCAGCTGGAGGGGCTGCTCTGGGATGACAAGGTATTTTTTTCCCTATGAAATATGCACTTCATGCACACCGCAGTATGCATGGTAACTGGTGATAAATAACTAAATAATGGAATATTGGAGTGGCTGAAGAGGGGGCTGCTGAAGGGGCTGCTCTGGGGTGACAAGGTATTTTTTTCCCTATGAAATATGCACTTTATGCACACTGTCATATGCATGGTAACTGGTGATAAATAACCAAATAATGGAACACTGGAGTGGCTGAAGAGGGGGCTGCTGGAGGGGCTGCAAGGTATATTCTTTTCCCTATGCAATATGCACTTTAAGCACACCACGCGGTGGGGGGTGCCTTGGGAAAACCTGGATTCAGCAAGGGAGCCGATAATCGAAAAAGTTTGGGAACCACTGTCCTAGACCTAGTCATTACCAACATGAGTGACCGGTGTTCCACACCTGAAGTCAACTTTCCGTTGGTCAGATCCAACCATAAGCTAATCACCCTAGATATCCACATCCCGCACCCACACCCCATTAAGGAAACCACAGTAAAAAATGGCTCCAAAGCTAACTCTGTGCTTTTTAAGACAGAAGTGGAGAACTTCGTGACACCCATGCAGATGGACAATAGTTCGGACTGCTGAATCCTACACAAATGCACTCTATAAGCACTTACACGAGTGCATGGATCGTGCTATCCCAAACAGAAACAAGATGCTATCCTCCAAAAAAAGGAAGCCAATATGGTGGTCCTCTGCCATAAACAAACTCTACAACAGAAGGAAGAAACTGTTGAAAAAAGTGTAAAATCCCATGAGTGGAGGAGCTCCCTGATCAGCCTCAGTAAGAAGCTGAGATCTCTTATAAGATCCTCCAAAGCTAGCTACAAAAACAAAATCACCACTGATTCTAGGGACAGCCACAAAGCATTCTATAGCTATGTCAAGAATCTCAATGGCAACACCCAGATCTGCTCTGAGTTACAGCACAGCGGCATGCAAATTACAGAACCAACTGATATTGCCAACATCCTGGCAGATAGGTTCAGTGTAACTTTACCCCCTCTCACCCCCTAAAGGGCCCATATCTATGCAGTAAGAATACAGAGTCCCTGTAATCACAACTACGCTGGTAAAAGCTGCACTCTCTAAAGCCGAAAACACAGCATGCACGGGACTGGACAACATCCCAGGCTGTGTTTTACATGAACTTCAGAATGAACTGGCTCCCCACCTAAGCACCATGTTCAGTCATAGCCTCACGTCAGGCTTTGTGCCCACTGAATGGTGCACAGCAACAGTTATCCCACTTCACAAAGGGGGAGCCATCACTGATCCTGGGAACTATTGCCCTATTAGCTTGACGAGCCTGGTCTATAAGGCCATGGAATGTATCATCATGGAACTCATAAACAAAGACATTGGTAACCTCCAAACTCTGGACCCCACCCAGTTTGGGTTTGTGAAAGGCAGATCATGCCTCCTGAACCTGATCGACTTTTTTGAGGCAGTCACCAAAGCCATAGACGAGGGTAAGGTGGTTCACAGAGCCTATCTTGACCTCGCCAAGGCTTTCAACACCATCTTCCATTCTGGAATTATAGCTAAACTCACTAAACTAGGTATAAATCCCTATCTCACAAGATGGGTTGCCAACTGGCTCACTGACAGAACCAACACTGCAAAAGTTGCAGACTCCAAATCTGTCTTCAAACCAGTGACAAGATGAGTACCACAGGGTTCAGTCCTGGGACCTCTCCTGTTTGGTATCTACTTCTCTGAAGTACAGGCTAACACAGAAGGCCTTTGGCTAATGAAGTTCACAGATGACTGCAAACTAGGAGTCATAGTCGAGTCCTTAAATGATGTGGACATCCTACAGAAGGGCCTCACTGAGACAGATGCCTGATGTCAGAGCCATGGCCTCAAGCTCAATGGCAAAAAGTGCATTGTCATCCCCTTTGGTAAAAATTCTGTACCCATGAAGTACCACATAGGTGGCAGTCTACTTAACTCCAAATGTGTGATAAGAGACCTTGGGACCCAGGTGGACAGTAGTCTCTCCTTTGATAATAACATCACCACAGTAGTCAGGAAATCCTTCTATGTGGCACACCTCATCACAAAAGGGTTCTCATCCAGGAAAAAAGAGGTAATTGTTCCCCTCTACTCGCCACTCATTTGCTCCATTATAGAGTACAACACCCCTTTTGGAATGTACCTCACAAGACATCTGCAGCAGCTGGAAAGGTCACAGAAGTACCTCACAAAGAGGATTACTGAACTCAAACAGATGCCCTACACTGACCGTCTCAAAAAACTCCAGCTTTACTCCATAGCATATCGCCTACTCCATGGTGATCTCTGCCTAACATACAATGCTAACCCAGAGCTGTTGGACATGCTACACCTAAAGAAATCCCAATCCCTCTGCGCTACATGCTCTAGGGACATAAACCTTGTCACTACAATAAACAGGACATACTGGAGGGATAGATTCTTGTCCCAGAGCCTTCTCATACTCTGAAACAATCTACTCATCTATGTCAAGCAAAGTTCCTCATTAGCACTCTTCAAGAAAAATCTTGATGAGTGCATGGGAAATAGGAAATACACCCTGGGGATCACTTCTGTGGCTTTGCTCAACAGGGGCACAGGACAATAACTTTCTTGGGTGGCGAAAGCCAGGGAACCTTGTTGGCTAGGCTTACTTAGGCCTGTGGGCCAATAGCCTAGTACCTACCTATGAACTTATGAAGTATGAAATGCTAGGATCAGACCATTTAACTTGGAAATCTCACCAGTATGTTGGCAGACCATCTAATGGAGATCAGCAGAAGTTCACTGGCTAGAGCAGACCTGTCAGAGGGTTGACAACAACTGCTGAATAATCGTATGAGAGAGGGGATCAGAAAAACATGTGGAGCTACCTTGAGTACAGCATCCTGTTTTAGGGGTCACATAACTAAAAGAAAAGCAGACAGTTTAAAGGAATCGAGAGAAATACTGTCATAGCTGTCTGGTTTAGAGGACAAGTGGCTTGGTGGTTCCCAACAAGGAGACTATGATGCAGGTAATGTCAGCCTTCAGCAAGGGAGGTGGACAGAAGATGCTCCAATGCAAAGTTCATCAGGAGATAAATATCATATTCATCTGCAGATTCAGGAATGTGCCATTCTAGCAACTAACAACTAAGTGATAACAGGGCCGAGGGCAGTGGTGTGGTGAACTGAGGATATTATTGACTCTCTGTTTTACAAATTGTTTCTTTTGTTTACTTTGTGGTTGGATAGTTGATGGCTTGGATATTGGAGGAAGAGACAGGCCTGGATAAGTGGGTCTATATTACATCACCGAATGCTTACAAAAGTGAACGGTTATTAATCGACCCCATGTAATTGAAAGCTTACAGTGTTGACCTGTCAAAACAGCAATTTTTTTTCCAAAGGAAAAACATCGCTGTTCCAACAAAAAAAAAAAAAAGAAAAAGAAAACACTTTAAACATTACATTAAGTGAGAGGGCTTCGCCCTCCAAACCCCCCACACCTCCCCTACTTAAATATACTAACGCTGAGATCGCACTACAGTGCCGAAAATGGCAAAGTAACGAAGCAGCCAAGCAAATTCTTTCCCAGGGAAAGAATTTGCTTAAAAGCCGCATCGATATTTTGCCTTTTCAGTCTTTTAAGTTTGACCAAGATGCATTTGAAAGAATGCGTATTTGGTCTTGTAATAGGAACCCGGATAATTGTATGAAAACTAGATGGATCATCATAAATACTGCAGAATGCTAACTGGGAGAGAATATTCCTGGGGTGGACTATGAAAAAGTGAGCATGAGAAATGAGATATGGAAGATGGCACTGAAAGGTCAGTAAAGGTTGAGGTAAGCCTGGTCTGTGTGCGTGCATGTGTATGTGTGTGTTTGTTGGCTAAAGGAAGATAGGGCACTGCCTTCCACAGTCACTGAAAGGGCCTGATATATACACCTTTATGAAGTGCTGATATTTTAATTTGCTTGGAGTTGATGCAGAACATATCTGCTGACATTTTTCAATTTGAAGTCATTCATAATATTTGTTTTTCACTATATTGTTAATCATAAAGAGTAAAGCCTTCAGGTTGTCATCCTAAAAATGTCTTTTGTGATAAAATTAAAAAGTATAAATAAAAAATGATTCAAATCTTAACTGTAGTATATCATGAGTTCTAATGTACTGGTGGCAAATGGTGCATGGAGAAAAATGGTACAATATATCAAACATAGGTGTTGGGTTGACTACCTTCTCCCACATCCACTTAAATACAAGTATACCAGGGTTACACGGGTGCATATTATCTAATTGAAATGGCTAAACATCAAATGTGTTTCATCAACTATTGAACTACCATTTATACGAACGGCCAATTCAGCAATTTCCAAGGGAAAAAAAATTGCTTGGCCAACAAGAAACAACACCGCACTTCAATCATTTGCCCCCCACACCCCCTCAATGTGAGGGGCTGTTTTTCCCTAGGAAAAAAATGGCTGAATTGTCCGTTCGCATAAATATGAGTTCGATGTTTAGTGGTCGATGAAACGGCGTTCAATGTTTAACCATTTTGATTAGGTTATATAGACCTGGATAACACACACATTTAGGGAAGGGGCAAATATTAAGATATTAGGACTTTTGAATCACCCCCAAAAAGTTGTGGACTACTTTCACTTCATATAGTATACAGAGTGTCAGGTAGGGACAAAGTCTGACTAATTGCATAGCAATGTTGGCATTATTAGATACCTTACCAAGCTTTGTAAAAATCTCCAGTCTTAAATGTAATGAGCAAAAATCATTTTACATGTAATTTTATGGTTCATTTCATCTGTATGCATGACTTGGACAAATGTGAAATTTATATTCAACTCCATCTTAACAATACACACATACATACAACAAAAACATGAATTAGCATATAGAAATGTTTTAATCCATTAACTATATCTGCAACTTAATTAAACATTATTACTTTTATAACTGCCATTTGAAGCAGTTTGTGATCTTTAAAATTATAGATTCACCCAAAGGTATTCTTAATAACGTAAACCACTTCAATTAAACACTGACGTCTCCTCCTTCTTCTCCTTTCGTCTGCTCTCGTTAGGGGCCGCCACAGTGGATCAGCAGAATGAATGGCAGTAGAGTTTTGTGGTATTGATTTGCCAGTCCAGCACCCAACCTTCCTCAGAAGCACACACACATACTCACAGCTAGGACCAATTTAGAATGTCCAGTCCCCCTACAGCATGTTGTGGGAGGAAACCAGTGCACCTGGAGTAAACCCATACAAACACAGGGAGGACATGTAGACTCCGCAAAGAAGGCAACCCTGTGGAGAATTGAACCAGAGATCCTCTTGCTGTGAGACAACACTAACTGCTGCACCACTGTGCAGACCTTTTCAATTGAACTCCTAAAGAAATAACTTATGCAGTTCCTTTGCTGCGCATTAATCAAGACTCTTGACATTCTGAATCTTAATACATGCATAACTCAAGAAAAGGTAACATTCTTGGATCTCTCCAATATTACATGTATACTTGAGTCTCTTACAAGCAGTTTTTCAGTGGTGAGATCCCCTTCATGATAAATCCTAGAAACATATATATGGTCAACAAATAAAATAGTAGCTGTAACATCAAGTCAATAAGTAATTCCCAAGTCCAGCTTTCTAAGTCAGTGCAGTAGTTCCAAACATATACCCATACATATTATTCAAATAATAACATTTCTGGAAGATACATTTATCTCTCCCACCATTGCGTTATATGACTGTATTCTTGTTGTTATTATTTGCAATTATCTTGTCCTGTGTAAAAGAAATTCTCAAAGAATGGTATCAGAAGTACATCAGTGTTGTTGATTTGTCCCAATACGAATATCTAAGCTACGAACAAATTCATTGCAGATTAAGTCAGGCAAAGGCTATATGTCAAAAAGGATGCATTTCATTCAAAATCCTCAATGTTCTTCAAAAGCACAAATCTATAATTAAACAACTACTAACTCTGATGAAAATGATCCAATAAGGTTAGTATATTTCAAGTAATTACATAATTTTACATGAAACATGTTCAGAGATTTCAATATATATATATATATATATATATCCCCAGACAATTGGAATTATTTCATAATCAGTCTGATTCACAATTTTAACAACACGTATTAAATCTAGTGCTGTAAGGTCTCCATACTACATACTTTTTCTTCTGTCAGCTGAAAGTTGGTCAATAGATCCATTTTCATGGTGGACAGAACCTCCTAAGAGGTCTCTGATGCTGACTATTCCTGTCAGTGCCTTACTACCTCATATTCATATATCCTATCTATCAGTCAATCTATCCTCTATCTGTTATGGCAAACTTACTTTACATTTCTAAATACAGCACTTCTTGCTCTTTAGACAAATTTTCATTCTAAGTAAACAGCTTGCCCTTTTTAATTTTCCATAACTGTACATGTACATAGAAATCCGTATCCACTTTTATGGATTCTGTTAACACATTCACACCAGTATCTCCTTTTTACTTTTATAAGATTCATAGCTACTTATGGCATCATTTTATTTCTTGAAATCAATTTCTTAACCGATTTACTTAGTTATAGTCAATTCACAAAAGGGCAAACTGCATGGAATAAAACAAAATAGTTGTTACACTAGGATGTATTGTAATAAAGTTGCTTTTTTGTTGTTATTTTTTATGCTCATATTTACATTCATATTTTCAGAACTGAGCCCCATGTTTTGGGGACCATAGAGTTTAACGTTACAGTGCCATATAAAAAAATATACTATAACTTTATACGAATAATGCATTTTGGAGATACTATTAGCTGTTCGCTAGTGTGTATGGTAATATTTCCAAAGCCAGCAAACTTATAAACCATAACATATTATTAGTGAAACCTTAGATGATGTTGAAGAAAATTGATACCTGCACTGTAAGCTGAACAGCATAAGATTTACTGAGTGGTGTTTATAATTTTAATTATGAAAATAGAAATAATTGTTAACATTTAAGTTAACATTTCAATAAACAAGTGCTCAAAAAGACATTTTTTGCATTAAATCTCTTGAACAAAAGTGCTACTGTTTGAACGGGAAAGTGTCTGTGAAACTAATGTTAAAAACTCAGAGCTTAGCACATTAATTAGAATTTATATTTACATATGTTACTTATATAGTTTTTTGTTTTACTTATACATTACTGAGAAGTTTTTATGACTTATGAGTTTATATTGTGCCGTTTGTATATTGAGTAGAGTGTGTATTTTTAAATGTGATTTGCACTATGTAGGGAGGTATGTTTCAATACTCAATTGTAATTGGATAATGACTTCCTGCTTTGATGAATGTGTTGTTTAAACATTGAGTAGAAAATCTGTAATGGATGGTCTGAAGAAGCTACTAATTGTAGTGAAAGTGCTCACCTTATTGTTTTAATAAATTATACTGTTTTTACATGTTGCCTCTCTTTTGTGATGGTTGAATTGTTTTATCTTATTATTCCTTCTTTCTACATTTCTGACCTTTACTTGCTGGCTTTATCTATGCCTTTTAAAAGTGCTACTGTCACTAAATGACAAGGCTGCACATTTTTTAAGAAGTGAAAAACTGTTTGTGAATATTTAAAGAAAATATTCTAGATTTATCTGCATTATAATCAGGAGCAGCCTTAGGTCAACTGGTGCCCTAGGCAAAAGGGCTCCATGGCACCCCCCCCCACCACACCACCTGGTGCCCCCATCCTGGTCTACCTACATCAGATAAAAACTGAAAAAGTGCCCCTACTAGAGTGGTGCCCTAGGCGGCCTATGATTATAATATAGTGTAGTACTGGTGCAAAGTCGGTGACGGCACTGACTTTTATCCTTGTAAATAATGCTTTTGACTGAACAAACTGGTGCTTGAAACTTTTTACTGGTATGTATTTTTCACAACATTTTTTAATTTTGTCTGGCTTATGCTCTTTACCTTGTTTATTTTAGAAAATGTTATAAGAATCTATGAATGTATGAATGCTGCAGGAGGAGTAACAATCCACAGCTGCTATCTGTAAATAAGTTAGAGAAATATATGAGTAGATGACAGAAACAAATACACTTTCTCAAACAAAATGATCGTATGATATTAGTACACAATATCTGGATAATTGAAAATTATTCGGCCTCAAGAATGACATAAGTTGAAATACATAAGCATGAAACTGTCTGAAACTAATCATGCTTCTAGCCAAATACTCAACACAAGATTTATCCCCTGGTTTCAGAATAAACAATTGGTTCTTACACAACTGAAACTCTGCTACAGAACTTCTTTCCTTCTGTCATCTATAGTTAAGATTGCCTAAGAAAAAAATGTGCTTCTACCCAGAATGGAGTAAAGCCTTCCCCTTTTGACTTTTCACTCAGTCTAGAACACTCAGTGGTTACAGACTATAGTAAATAGAATCTACAGACTTGGCTCTGTTTGCTGACACCCATGCTCACACACATCACCGACAATTACTGCAAAGGATAAATTGGCTCCTTGTCACAGAGAGAGCAGTCTACTTACATGGCACATTACTATATAAAGTCCTAAAAGAGGACTACTGCCTCCCACTAAGAAGGGTATTCCCTAGGAGAGAGCATTTATACCCCTTATGGGGTTCTCAGGACAATAGCATCTTTTAATAGGTTGTTTTTATGTTAGCACTAGGCAAGAGAGCTTCTTCAGTACTAGGACTTACATTATGGAACAATTTGTCCTCTGGTACAAATGGAAAAGAAAAAAACAAACTTGTTTCTTTCACAGAAGCTCTGTCAGAACACCTTCATCTATTTTCATTATCTGTATACTTTATACACAATGGTTAGCTCCACCAAAACACTTCTATTCTTAGCTAATCACATACTGGTAAATATTTATTTGTCTGCTATGTTACTTGCACTGCTGTTTTGCAACAATCCTTGCCATTTATTTTTCATGTGATTCCCCCAAATAATTATACTTTTACAATTGATAAAGATGGATAACTGATTATTATGATAGATCTGTAAAGTTATTTCTTTGTTGCCCTTGTCTCTTTTTCTTATTTTCTCATCCTTTCTACTTACTTGAAACTGAAAGTTAAGTTTTATATACGTTTTACAGTTTACTCATATCTCTGTTTAATTCCAGTTACTGAAATGTATCACATTTCTATATTTTATTTTTACCATTGCTTCTATTTAACAGTCTTTCACTTTGGGATCTCTGTGCCCAGATCCTAGCTGAAATGGGTCTTCAGACAAAAGTTCTCAAATAGTAAATAAAAATATGGGCCTGATTCCAGAGGACTTGTTCTCAGGGTAAAAGACTTACTCCAACATTTACTTGCCACAGTTTCCGAAGAATTGCTCTTGATGAAAGTGATTTACTCCAGGGTAAAGCTGCCTGACATTTGGAATCTGGCCAGTAAAATCATCTAAAGATGACATTTACTTGAAGTCTGTATGTTGGTTACCAACCTAAGTAGGTAGACAGCAAACTAATATCCAGGTTTGAATCCTTTGTACACTCTGTTACTCAATGTTATTCTCTTCTGTTCCTCCCGTTTTTATAATGCTTTGTTTACATAGCTGACATTTAAATTAATAAATCCTACACTATTAACAAATATGGTGTTTTTAGTGAGGAACTGAAATATGACATGATATAGAGAGACAGGATTATAATTCCGACAATAATCAATATTAGCAAGAAGATATGTTTATTATTACCCCTAAAAGTAATTATTAGTTTTACTTATTTATTTATTGATATTTGATTACAGGGATAGTCCAATTGGGGAGGAGCTCATTTTCAGTAGAAGAACAAGGATATCAGCTCCAAAGTATTACAAAACATTTGAAAAACAATAATTTCAGTCTTTAATACACAACTGTGATGGTGGTGCTGTGGTAGCGTTGTCGCCTCACAGTAAGACGTTGTCTTGTTCGATTCTCAGCTAAAGTGTCTTCTGTGTGGAGACATGCATGAATGGGCGTACCTTCGTTGAAGGTTGTACATCAGGGCTGGCAACATGGCACGTAAAAATCCACTGCCAATCATTAGCGGACCGGAGTTCCGCTGTGGCGACCCCTAACCGGGAAAAGCCGAAAGACACAACAACAAAGATAATGCAAAAAACAAATGCAGTTTAAATAATTATATCAAATTAGAAAACAATAGTTAAGAATAAGTTATATGACAATGACTTAATAATTATTGAAATTTTAGCCAGTTTATAGAGAAATTCAAAGTAAGTCAGGATAATACAAATAGGATTTGCAATATGAAGCGAGAGAAAAGCAGGCATATGGTATATTTGAAGAAAAAGCTGGCGGAGCGAAATTGATAGAAGTAATACAGTGAGTGAGGAAGGGAGAGTAAGGAGATGTAAGTTATGACTAGGTATGTATTCACATTTAGGGATATAGTTTATCCTGGTATTCCACAAGTCTACAGTAATAAAGAGGTAAGACACAAGTGTGTGTGGGTATATTAGGATTTACCCACAGTTGGAGTGGTTGGATGATGTGGGTTAATCCTGACAACACACCCATGAGTAGGTTATTGCTAGTATAGAGAGACATTATAGAAAGTAATTGCTTGCCTTTCTTAAATAACGTCTTTGTATAATGGAGCCATAGTGTTCTACTACATTGTTTGCCATTCCTTTGTGATTTTTAATGTACTGCGCATGCATATAGGAGTTGCATTCCCACGCTTGCACAGTACACCAGCGCTGCTGAACGAAAGTAACAGAGAAAAGGAAACCTCCCTCTTAAAAAAAAAAAAGTAGGAATGGAGAAAGAGAATTTCAGCTGATGCAATGAGACCAAAATCTGGATGTTCTGTGAAGATTTGGACAGTTGAAAGGTACAAGAGTCTACTGAGATTTATGGAGGGACAGCCCAAAAAAGAAGAAAAATCACGTATGTTCTGACAATAAAAGGAGAGACGTGTACCTCATTTTCCTTCTTTTTTTTGCACTTTCCCCTCCATAGCGCATTCCAGTAAAACATTCTGGGCGCTTAATGCTACTTAAGTGGCTGGACCTTTTTATGTTGGTATATGTTTGATTTTCAAAGGGCACTGAGGTCAGGCTGGCCAATCAGCATCCATGCTTTTGAATACTAACAAGCTGTCATTGTATAATAACGGG
Source organism: Protopterus annectens (assembly GCF_019279795.1). Taxonomy (NCBI): domain Eukaryota; kingdom Metazoa; phylum Chordata; order Ceratodontiformes; family Protopteridae; genus Protopterus; species Protopterus annectens. The sequence goes on along the minus strand of NC_056746.1, from coordinate 1,318,880,396 downwards.
TAATGGGTTAGTATGTTGGAGCTGGAATGTTATTTCTTTGTCATGCTGTCACTGTTTTCTGCTTACTTGAAACCAAAACTTTACTACCAAAAAAATTGTTTGCAAGTACAAAACAGAAAAGCTATTCTCCAGTGTAGCTACAGCATACATCCCTACCGCATACTGCTACAGGCATGAATAAAGACAGCTGTAACAGTTCACAACAAAATACACTTTTTTATTTATTATTAACAGGGATGTATAATCCAAGATGCTTGCTGTATGTTTATATATTTTCTCTTTAACAAAAGTGCATGTTTTTTTTTCTTCAGTATGCCATTTCTGTTTATACTGACACTTGGGGTTCATTGGTATTTGGCCTTCTAGCACTGACGGTTATGAAATTGGACTTTCTCCAGTCAGAGTAGCTTCTCATATTTCCTAATGATCACGATGCTAGGAATCTTTTACCGTCACTGTTCTCCAGCTCAAAAGGTAACCATCTTTTGGTCAAATTATTAGAGACAGTAGCTGAGAGTATACAAAAATTGCCTTGTACATATGAACTGACCTGATCCAGTTAGCCTGAGCTCTAGTTATGAGTTGGTTGCCTGTGAGTAGATAAGTGAAGTGAAAGTGATAATCCTGACGGCTGTTGTCAAATGTGATTCAGAACTGCAAAGAACTGCCTGCAGAGCATTTTCTCCATGGAATTCATTGAAAATACTGAGCTACGATAACATTCTTCTTGTCCATTTATACGACAGCTGAGCAGTGAAATGGTGCAGCGTTATATAAAACGAATAATGCCGTCATGTAAAACTGTTGATATCAATAAGTCATATGTATTGCACTGTTATGCTTTCAGTTGCATAATTCTAACTAAATATGCATATACCATATATGCATGTGTGTAGGCATATCAATGTCGGAATGTATATAGTGATAATAATATATCATAATAGCAACTGATCACAGTTTTGTTAATTGTACTATTAAGGGATCATTAATATTAATATTCTGTGTGACTGAGTAACTGCTAGTTTAATGAATTTGTAAGCTCTGCTGGACTTTAGCTAGAGCACTTGGAATGTCTCACGGTATTCATTTTTTATTTAATTGCAAATGTATTCTGCAATTCTTATAATAAGTAATAAAAGTATGCAAACAAGCATATGATAGGCTTTAGTTTTTGGGGTATTTAATGTGTCTTTATATCTGTGTGATTTTTAAGCTATTCTATTTAGGTAAGGGGGTTGTGCGTACAGGTATGCATGCATTTCCTGCTGAAGTGCTTGCTTCATTAATTGAATTTATATATGTGTATGCATCTATCAACATAAAATATATGTGAGTATATAATTCATGCATGTCTGTGTCTGTGTTTATGAATATGTTGAGAGAGAGAGAGATACACATTGTGTGCCCACATATGTCGAAAGAGAAGCAGCCAGTTATCCCAGTCACTGATGTTGACTTACAACAACAGCTTGAAAATGACTTGCACATACCCTTCTCTTCCTTGTTGCAGTAGTCCGTTATACAAAGATGTAGGTGAATACATTTGAATGTATTTATGCATGCCCAAGAAAACATTTAATAGTCCGTTATACAAAGATATAGGTGAATGTATTTATGCATGCCCAGGAAAGCATTTAATAGTCCGTTATACAAAGATGTAGGTGAATGTATTTATGCATGCCCAGGAAAGCATTTAATAGTCCGTTATACAAAGATGTAGGTGAATGCATTTATGCATGCCCAGGAAAGCATTTAATAGTCCGTTATACAAAGATATAGGTGAATGTATTTATGCATGCCCAGGAAAGTATTTAGTAGTCCTTTTTACAAAGATGTAGGTGAATGTATATATGCATGCCCAGGAAAGCATTTAATAGTCCTTTATACAAAGATGTAGGTGAATGTATTTATGCATGCCCAGGAAAGCATTTAATAGTCCTTTATACAAAGATGTAGGTGAATGTATATATGCATGCCCAGGAAAGCATTTAATAGTCCTTTATACAAAGATGTAGGTGAATGTATTTATGCATGCCCAGGAAAGCATTTAATAGTCCTTTATACAAAGATGTAGGTGAATGTATATATGCATGCCCAGGAAAGCATTTAATAGTCCTTTATACAAAGATGTAGGTGAATGTATTTATGCATGCCCAGGAAAGCATTTAATAGTCCTTTATACAAAGATGTAGGTGAATGTATTTATGCATGCCCAGGAAAGCATTTAATAGTCCGTTATACAAAGATATAGGTGAATGTATTTATGCATGCCCAGGAAAGCATTTAATAGTCCTTTATACAAAGATATAGGTGAATGTATTTATGCATGCCCAGGAAAGCATTTAATAGTCCGTTATACAAAGATGTAGGTGAATGTATTTATGCATGCCCAGGAAAGCATTTAATAGTCCGTTATACAAAGATGTAGGTGAATGTATTTATGCATGCCCAGGAAAGCATTTAATAGTCCGTTATACAAAGATATAGGTGAATGTATTTATGCATGCCCAGGAAAGCATTTAATAGTCCGTTATACAAAGATATAGGTGAATGTATTTATGCATGCCCAGGAAAGCATTTAATAGTCCTTTATACAAAGATGTAGGCGAATGTATTTATGCATGCCCAGGAAAGCATTTAATAGTCCTTTATACAAAGATGTAGGTGAATGTATATATGCATGCCCAGGAAAGCATTTAATAGTCCTTTATACAAAGATGTAGGTGAATGTATTTATGCATGCCCAGGAAAGCATTTAATAGTCCGTTATACAAAGATATAGGTGAATGTATTTATGCATGCCCAGGAAAGCATTTAATAGTCCTTTATACAAAGATATAGGTGAATGTATTTATGCATGCCCAGGAAAGCATTTAATAGTCCGTTATACAAAGATGTAGGTGAATGTATTTATGCATGCCCAGGAAAGCATTTAATAGTCCGTTATACAAAGATGTAGGTGAATGTATTTATGCATGCCCAGGAAAGCATTTAATAGTCCGTTATACAAAGATATAGGTGAATGTATTTATGCATGCCCAGGAAAGCATTCAAAATGTATCTGTTATGTTGCTTTTACTGTCATTGTAAGCTTTACAATGTAACCACTCTGTTTCTTTTACCATTATTACATGATATATGATTCATCTGCTAGTTAGTCATCTACATAGAAATACTTACAAATGTCAGTGAGTCTTGAACTCAACTCAGTATAGTATATTCAACTGAATGCGTTTTCTTTCATCATATTTTCTTTTTTGGAAGATGTTAACTTCTTACACATTAAATATCAATGTCTAGTCTTATCACAATCAACGTGACTAAAGACGAAGGCAATTCAAATTATTCTTATACATGGTGGTATCTCCTTCCCGTAGCCATTTGACTTGTTTTACATATTTTAGTGCTGTGTCAGTGTCCTTCATGTGGCAAATTATACAGAACAAGCATAGAAAACCAGACGAGGCCACTCAATGCAGGTGAGCTTTTAGGGACATCGGAGTTATAATTTTTCTCTTTAACCTGATAATCAGTTTTGTCTAAATGATATTCATTATATTAAGAAGAATTCAAATCTTCTGAAATAATTATTAAAAAATAAAATAAAATAATACTGCAGGCACAATATTACTTGAGTTGCACAACTGCCGTATGAGTGAATAAACCTCAAAAATAATAAAGCATATACCATGTATTTCTGAAAAAGGCTCACCGCTCATGGAAATTCCTACCACAAGGTAAGTCACTGACCAAGACTGTGAGAAAATAAGGCTCAGTCATCTATGGCCACTGTGAGAAGGACCTCCTTATCAGCTCATTAACATGTCTTTAAATCACATTATAGCTAACACAGGTACTGTAAAACCTGAATGTAGAAATATTCACCAGAGCGGCCCATGCATCCCTTTGGCAAAGGCATCCTACTTCACAAAGTCACACACACACGCACACACACACACACACACACACACACACACACACACACACACACACACACACACAAGCTAACACATCACCAACCCCTGTGTCTTCTCTGAACTTACCTGTACTTTTGCCGCTGTCATTACTGTGAACAAATAACTCCATTCTTAGACAACATTCCCTTTTTCCTGAAGAAGTGAGATTTTAGACAGATGAAGTGATTTTCTGAATGGCTTCCCTAGACATGCTTCACGTGAAATTGCTTGAGCATCACTAGCATGTAAAAAAACCCCAAAAAAAACCATGAACAGCATAATGACAAATGCGGTTTCCCAAAGGAAATTATTGTCAGTGTGGACTCTATCTGTGGGCTGGCGGCAATGGTTCAATTGTATCTTTTTCAAATTGGTGCAATCATGAAGTTGGTATATGTAAGTTTGGGTGGTGCAGGGGGGCTTACCCCTTGGCAAAGAAACAACTTACAATAATTTTTTCACCTTTTTGTATTTCAGAAATATTTTTCAATCCTTCAAGCACACTGACTTTCAGGAAGTTGAAGTTTTATAGTAGCACATTTATATTATAATTATATTATTATATTATTATATTGACAGCAAACTTAGCCTTGACTTGCAAATTAATAATGCAATAAAAAAGACTCACTTCAAATTAGGCAAACTTTACAGAAACAAATAATACTTAGACAAATCCATCAGAATAAAACTTTCAAAAAGTCTTCTCCTTCCAACCTTACTCTATGGGTCTCCTGTCTTCACCAATCTCCACAACTCTGTGCAACACAAACTGCAGTCCTGTTACTATAAGACTGCAAAATTCGCATCAGCTCAACCAAATCGCACCCGCCATTGCCAGGACACTAGAGAAAGGCTAGAATTCGGACATTACCTACATTACACACAACTTACCTTTGCCCATAAACTCATTTATAAACCCGAGTTTTACCCTTCCCTGAAAAATATCATTGAACCTTATATCCGATCCAAAAATCTACGCTCTAACAACAAACACCTACTTAAAGTACCAAAACCTATAAAATAAACTCAGTAGGACCACCATGGCTTTAGTATCCAGTTTTAATAAGAACTATATAAAACAGTAAAAACAGACAAGTGCTTTCATGTAGAAAACTATGCTTCATCAGATCCTTAAAACAATAATACACATACAGCAGCATATATACTAATGCCCAACAAATCAGAATAAAGCAATTATATCAATTCAAAATACATAATCTCAATATATCAATTAAAAGTACATCACTCCACAACAAGTACACATATGGCTCTGTCATTGTCCATATTGGTGCGAACGACCTGAGACGTACCTCCCTGGACTACATGAAAAGAGACATGGAAGAGCTCTCCGATCTTGTAGCCCAGGCAGTTATGACCCTAGCCCTGAGTAGCATTCTGCCATCGCCCAGAATGATACCGCAGTACAAGGACAAAATGATTAACTTCAACAATTGGCTAAGCTTCTGGTGTCATTCTAGGGGGATCCAGTGTCTGTCTGCCTGGGATGACATGGTCGACAGGCCACGAAACATTGCCAGAGATGATCTACATCTGTCACCCCTGGGATTCCGGATAGTGGCTAAGGTTCTTGCTACCCCTATAGTGCCTTTTTTAGGCAAGGTTCAAATGACAAATTCACCACCATAACAAGAACAGGCAAGCAAAAACTGAGGGTAATGCTACTCAATGTTAGAAGTCTAAATCTCAAAATGCACTCACTCGAGGCACTCCTTAAAATGGAGAACATTGATATCTGTTTAGTGACTGAGACCTGGTTCAAGGCTCCAGAGAGCACCCCTGCACTACCAGGCTATAACTCATACCACACTTTTGACCATGTAACCTGGACTGGAACACCAAAGGTGGAGGTGTGTCCATATTCATTAAGGATATCCACACCTCCAGGCTAGTTGCTCAGCATAATGCATCTGAGGTTATCCAAGTGCAACTAACTCTGGGCAAAACTGTAATCCAAATTGTAGCTTGCTACAGATCACCCACCATGCCCAATGATTCCCACTCCTCTTTTCTTTATGTACTGGAAAATATTAAGGTTCAACCAAACACCCTAATAATGGGTGATTTCAACTACCCCACCATTAACTGGGAAAACTACTCATGTACCAACTCCTTCTCACAAGCTTTCTGAAATTCATAAACTCCAATGCCCTGGATCAACTTATCCACACCCCAGCCAGGGGCAACAGTATCCTAGACCTAGTCATTACCAACATGAGTGACCGGTGTTCCACACCTGAAGTCAACTCCTCTTTGGTCTGACCTGACCATAAGCTAATCACCTTTGATATCCACATCCCACCCCCACCCCCATTAAGGAAACCACAGTAAAAATATTCTGCAAAGCCAACTTCATGCTTCTTAAGACAGAAGTGCTGAACTTCATAACACCCATGCAGATGGACAATACAGTTACGATTGCTGAATCCTACACAAATGCACTCTATAAGCACTTACACGAGTGCATTGATCGTGCTATCCCAAACAGAATCAAGATGTTATCCTCCAAACAAAGGAAGCCAGTCTGGTGCTCCCATGCCATAAACAAACTGTACAACAGAAGGAAGAAAGTGTTGCAAAAGAGAGTAAAATTCCATGAGTGGAGGAGCTCCCTGGTCAGCCTCAATAAGAAGCTGAGATCCCTTATAAGATCCTCCAACTCTAGCTACAAAAACAAAATTGCCACTGATTCTAAGGACAACCACAAAGCATTCTATAGCTATGTCAAGAATCTCATTGGTAACACCCAGATGTGCTCTGAGTTACAGCACAACGGCACGAAAATTACAGAACCAACTGATATTGCCAAAATCCTGGCAGATATCTTCAGTGCTAACTTTACCCCTCCACCCCCCAAAGGGCCTATATCTATACAGGAAGAATGCAGAGTCCCTGTAATCACAACTACGCAGGTAAAAGCTGCACTCTCTAAAGCCAAAAACACAGCATCCATGGGACTAGACAACATCCCAGGCTGCATTTTACACACACGTCAGAACGAACTGGCTCCCCACCTAAGCACCATGTTCAATCATAGCCTCACATCAGGCGTTGTGCCCACTGAATGGCATACAGAAACAGTTATCCCACTCCACAAAGGGGGAGCCACCACTGATCCCGGGAACTATTCACCCTATTAGCCTGACGAGCCAGGTCTACAAGGCCATGGAACGTATCATCATGGAACTCATGAACAAAGACATTGGTAACCTCCAAACTCTGGTTCCCACCCAGTTCGGGTTTGTGAAAGGCAGATCATGCCTCTTGAACCTGATTGACTTCTTTGAGGCAGTCATCAAAGCCGTAGATGAGGGTAAGGTAGTTCACACAGCCTATCATGACCTCGCCAATTCTTTCGACACCATCCCTCATTCTGGAATTATAGCTAAACTCACTAAACTAGGTATAAATCTCTGTCAAAAGATGGGTTGCCAACTGGCTCACTGACAGAACCCACACTGTAAAAGTTGCACACTCCAAATCTGACCTCAAGCCAGTGACAAGTGGAGTACCACAGGGTTCAGTCCTGGGACCTCTCCTGTTTGATATCTGCTTCTCTGAAGTACAGGCTAACACAGAAGGCCTCTGGCTAATGAAGTTCGTAGATGACTGCAAACTAGGAATCATAGTCAAGTCCCCAAATGATGTGGAAATCCTACAGAAGGGCCTCACTGAGGCAGATGCCAGGTATCAGAGCCATGGCCTCAAGCTCAATGCCAAAAAGTGCATTGTCATCCCCATTGGTAAAAACTCTGTACCAATGAATTACTACATAGTCAACAGTCTACTTAACACCGAATGTGTGATAAGAGACCTTGGGACCCAGGTGGACAGTAGTCTGTCCTTTGTGCATAAATACATCGCCACAGTAGTCAGGAAGTCCTTCTACGTGGCACAACTCATCATAAAAGGGTTCTTATCCAGAAAAAAAGAGATCATTGTTCCCCTCTACTCAACACTCATTAAACCCATTATAGAGTACAACACCCTTTTGGAATGTACCTCACAAGACATCTGCAGCAGCTGGAAAGACCACAGAAGTAACTCACAAAGAGGATTACCGGCCTCAAACAGATGCCCTACACTAACCATCTCAAAAAACTCCAGCTTTACTCCGTAGCATATCGCCTACTCTGAGGTGATCTTTGCCTAACATGTAAAGCTATGTCATACCCAGAGCTGTTGAACGTGCTACACCGAAAGAAATCCAAATCCCTCTGAGCTACATGGTATAGAGACCTAAACCTTGTCACCACAATAAAAAGGACATGCTTGAGGGATAGATTCCTGTCCCAGAGACTTTCCATACTCTGGAACAGGCTACCCATCTATGTCAAGCAAAGTTCTTCATTAGCTCTCTTCAAGAAAAATCTTGATGAGTGGATGGGAAATAGGAAAGACACCCCGGAGAATCACTTCTGTGTCTCTGCTCGACAGTGGCACAGGAAAATAACTGTTTTGGGTGGTGTAAGCCAGGGAACCTTGATGGCTAGGCTTATGTAGGCCCTCAGGCTGATAGCCTAGTACATACCTATGAACCTATAATAAATCCAATTTATCATCTGCCTTTGTTAAAGTGCTGTGCATCTAATTCTGGCATTGCACATATATAATTATTAAGACCTGGATGAATGTGTGCCTGTAACCTTAAAATTCATTTAAGCTCAATTTGATCCAGATAATTATTATCACACATTCTTGTGTTTTTATATACTGGTTGTAGCACCCTAAAACTGAAACTATATTTAGTAAATTCTATGATGTGTTTGCTTAAACATTCCGTATATTCTTATTTTTCATATAATATAACTGTCTATAAATCCTGCCCCTTAAATGTTTCAGCATCTTACCAACATAAAAACATTCACAATCATTACAATTAGCTGAATATACTAAATGTATTGTGTTGCAAGAAGCAAGAAACCTGGGTTTAAATTCAAAGTTCAGAGTGGGGTGCCTATAACACTGTATCTTACTTCTTACATTACACATCCAGCAGTTCATACAGGGAAAGGTACCTAGTCTTTGCCATTGATCATGTTTTAATTGTTTATCTTTACAAAGTAATTGTTTCAAATTTTAGTTGTTCCTATAAGATAAATTGGGCTTATCACCTGTGGAAACTAAAGCCATGGTGGTCCTACTGAGTTTATTTTATAGTATTTTTTTTCCTTTCTCCTGTTGGACTTTTAGGCATTGACAATATTTTATATTGGTTTTTTTTTTTTTTTAAAGTATCAAAACATAGTAAAAGAGCAGGTAGTAGCTGCCTCTATTCCCATTCCATAACTAAGCTGTGGAATGCCCTCCCATCATCAGTTACAGAATTAGACAACATAATCTCCTTTAAAAGAAAACTAAAACAACATCTCACTGATGACCCCAGCTGCACATGCAACACATATCCACAGCCTCCTTAATCTAACAAAACTGTTTCACGTAGCAAATATACGTACGTATATGTTATGCTGTTACACCATATGAGTTATCCCTGATCTTTAGTATCATAGTCCACACATCAATACAACCATCTTAACACATTTTATCTGTCACTTTCAATACTACCATTAAATGTATGCCACCTATAATCTACTCATTTCTACTACCTAGCTATAAGATTCTAATTATATCTGTCTTACCTTTAAGTTTAATTCTCTAATTCTATCTTTCCCTTTTCCTACCCCCCAAAACATTGAGCTGTATTGTTAAATATCCCTGAGTGTTTAATTTTCCTACATGCAAATCTTCCATTGCTACTGTATTATGCCTTTTTACAACATATGTGCTGTTTAAATAGTTTTTCTATATTATTTCACTAACTTTATAAGTAATTGTTTCCTTACAAATTCATGTAATGATTTTCATGCAACTTGGAGCTTTTCTCACAGGGGCCTCCACTCAAAATGGGTCCCAAGCCCAGTGGAATTTCCCAGTCAATAAATAAATAAATAACATATCTGAATCACTAAACAGTGCAAGTCAGGAGCTACTGGCATGTAATGGGGAGAATACATAACAAGACTGACATTAGCCACTTCCCCAGGTTGCTGTTTTGTTATGCAGCTCTGTTCTGAGTGTTCTGCTAACAGGAAACATAAGTGGTATGGAGGTCTAGGAACTGGTTAGGTTTACAGTGAAAACAGCCATGTTGAAATATCACCTCATGGTTAGCTTTTCTGAATCCCAACCACAATCCCAAAGACATAATGAGGAAGAAATATTTAATAAACACAGTATCAAAGTTATCACTTTCATCTAATTCACTTTATAGGTTCATAGGAGGTCAATAGGCTAATGGCCCTAGGGCCTTACAAGCCTCTCCATGGAATACCTGTGTTCCCTAATTGACCATTGTTAGATGATTTGATTGTTTGCAGATAGAATCTGTGATCAACACCAGCTGCTCCTGTCCTTGAGGGTCATAGCTGCCACCCCTGGTGTGAATTTATGGTCTCCCATCCAGCTGTCCAGGTTGTGCTTTAAATAGGATCATTAAGAAGCTCTGCTTAACATGAATTGAGAGTTTATTTCATAGTAGTGACAATCTCTGGGAGATGTATCTGTCTCTCCAGTATGTTTTGTTTAAGTCACGGGCTAGGTTGAAATCTCTGTGGTGAGTGACTCTTGTCCCATTTTATTTGCAGACATGCAGCATTTCCATTAAATCAGGGTCTGAGACTGCTCTGTAGGTCAGGTACAGGTCACCCGTCACTAGCCTATAGGACACAGATTACAATGGCAGGGCTTTCACTCTTTCCATGTAGGTCATGTTTTGTAGTTCCTGAATTCTCTGCAACTGGCTGGTGAGTACATGCAAAAGGGAGTGTTGTACTTTATTAGAGGTCTGTTGAGGGTGGTGTACAGAGGAGTTCTAACATCCTTGGTCTTAGATGCTATGCCTTTATTTATAAGGTGTGCAACGTAAAAGGCTTTCCTTATCATGGTGATCAAAGTTTAGACTGCTATCAACTTCTGTTCCCAAGTCACACATCACTGGGTTTAAGCTTAAGGGGATGCTGCCTACATTGTAATTTGCAGGGGCTACCTCATTGCCAAAAGGGACAATGATGCACTTTTTTGCATTTAGTTTTAGACTGCGGCTTTGGCACCAATCATTTGTCTGTGTTAATTCCTCCTGTAATATGCTAATATCTTTAGGAGACTCAATGATTGTTCCCAGTTTGCAGTCATTTGCGAACTTGGTAAGCCACAGGCCATCTACTTTCACCTGGACTTCCAAGAAATAGATTGTAAACAGTAGAGGGCCCAGCACAGAATCTTGTGGTACCCCACTGGTAACTCTTCTACTGGTGGCTGTGGAATCCCCAGCTCTGACAATATGGGTTCTGTCAGTGAGCTAGTTCAGTGCCCATCAAATGACATGTGGCGTAAGCCCCAGCTGGGAGAGTTTCTTGATACGTGAGTTGGTGATTGTGTCAAAAGTCTTGGCTAAGTCAAGATAGGTGTTATGTACTGCTTTGCCTTCATTCAGTCCTTTGGTGACATTCTCAAAGAAGTCCACTAGGTTTAGCAAGCATGATCTACCCTTAAAGAAGCTAAACTGGGTTGGCTTGAGAGTTTGAAGGTTGCCTATGTCCTTGTTGATAAGGTCCATGATGATTCATTCCGTGACCTTGCAGATTATGTTGATTAGGCTTTTTGGTCTATAGTTCCCAGGGTCAGTTCATGGACTCCCTTTGATTACATTTACTATTCTCCACTCTGCGGGAACAAAGCCCGTGCTCAGGCTATGGTTAAAAAGAGTGCCAAGTGAATCTGCTAGGTCATGTTTTAGGTTGTTTAATAAGCAGCCTGGGATGTTATCTGGTGCCATAGAGGCTGTGTTTTTGGCATTGGAGAGTACAGATATGACCTGCTCCTTGGAGCTACTGGACAGGTGTCATGTATGCTATTTGGTATGGGTGGTGGGGACAGGGTGCTGAAGTTTGGGCCAAATAAGTCAGCTAACTGGATGGCAATTTCTTCAGGGTCAGTATGAGTGGTACCATCCACCAGGAGTTGGGCAAATAGCTGGGTATTCCTTTTTACATTCTGGATGTAGCTAAAGAATGTCTTTTGCTTGTCTTTAGCAATGGCTGCTAATTTACTCTCATAACTAGCCATGAGGACTTTACCAGATATCCGATTTGCTTGTTCAAGCTGGTGAAGGTATTCTTTCTCTGCGGACTAAGTTCCCTCTTGTTCTTAGATATCAGTTTCTTCCTTTTGTTAAATAATCTGTTTATACTTTAGGTCCAACAGAGTAGCTTGTTTTTAAGGGAGGACTTGGTTTTGATCCTCTCAGGTACAGCAGAGTCAATGTTTAAGTAGTCATACAAGGCATTTGTGTACTCCTCTGCGTAGGAGTCATTTTTTGGGGGGTTGAAACTTCTCAAGCCATCCCTTAATAGGCGATAGTTTGTTTTGGAGAAGTTTCTTATTTTTATTGCTCCTGTGGAGGTGTCAAGTCTGATTGTTACTTCAAATGAGATAGATTTATGGTCTGACTTTACTAGAGAGGGCAGAACACAGTGGGCAGTGTAGTGCCCCCACATATTGGTGAGTACTAAGTCTAGAACGTTTGAGCCCCTTGTGGGTGTGCAGACTAACTGCTCCAGAACATTTGTATTAACAAAGTCCAGGGACCTCAGGCTGATTGAACTTGTGCTTGTGTATGTCACCCACTCGATAGAAGGATAGTTGAAATGTGTCATGACCAAGGTGTTTGGCAGTATAGGGAGTGCCTCAAGCAAGTTCAGGTAGGCAGCAAGCTTTTCATGGTTCATGTGTGGGGACCTCTAGTTAGCAATGATATGGTAAGGTATTTTTTCTGTAGTTATTTGGACCTGGAGTAGCTTAAAAGACTTGCACTGTTTAACCAGTCTCGATGTGTAGACGTGTGGAAGGCATTGCTGCCTTGAACGGCCGAGGTGCTCTCTGCAGGCTTGAGCCAAGTCTCGGTGACTGCAAAGATGTCAGCATCTTCCAAGGTGAGGAGAGCTTCCCTGGACTGACACCAGAAGCTAAGCCAATTGTTGAAGTCAGTCACTTTTTGTTTATACTGTGGCATCATTCTGTGTGAAGGTAGAATGCTGCTTAGGGCTAGGGATATACCTGCCTGGGACACACAATTTGAGAATTTAGTCATGTCTCTTTTCATATAGTCCAGAGAGGTACGTCTCAAGTCATTCACCGCAATATGTACTATGACAGACTCATACCAGTAATTGTTATTGAGTGACTTGAGTGCATGCATTATTTGATGGATCCTGGCACTTGATAGGCAGCTGACAGTGACCTTCTCATTGTCCAGCCTGGTGAGGGGGACATCTCTGTCTTACTGCATTATTTGATGGATCCTGGCACTTGATAGGCAGCTGACAGTGACCTTCTCATTGTCCAGCCTGGTGAGGGGGACATCTCTGTCTTACTGTGGAATTTCATATGACCAAGACATTTGTTTTTGATGTGTTTTGCCTTGGGGGTCTTATTCACTGAGACTCTGGTGTGTGTGTAGTAGAGTTTGGCCATGTTATAATATGGTGAGTTGTTTGCACTTGGGAGGTCTCTGGTCTTTTGGTTAACTCTTGTTGAATACCTCTGCATATGTACGTTTATGTGTTGAGACTTCCTCTTGTGTAAGATGAGAGGTGTATGTGCTGACAACCTGCCTGATGTCTTGTTTATTGGTATGCGAGAAGATTGACTCCAGTTTCATAGTATAGTTACATCTCTCACATACTGTATTTGTTTGCTCTAGGAGCAAATGGTTGTTAGTGTATGTGAGATAATTACTTCATTGCCTCAGGATGTCCTTGTCAATCAGGCTGGTTGGAGAAATTTTGGATAACTGACTGTCCATAGTAGCAGGTTAAATGGTAAGTACTGTTAGGTGGTGGGCAAGTTAGATTACCTTTGGCTCCAGGGTTAGCAAGGGCACTTATTCTATTGAGTATTCGGGATTAAAAAGTGTGTCAATGCTGCTCAGTGCTCAGCTGAGTTGCTCACAGAACAGCAGTGCACAGCTGGGTTGCTCACAGAACAGCAGTGCACAGCTGAGTTGCTCACAGAACAGCAGTGCACAGCTGATTTTCTGATGGAACAGCAGTGCACAGCCGAGTTGCTCATAGAACAGCATTGCCCAGCTGTGTTGCCTGCAGTGCAGCAAGGAAGCCCAGGAGGTTTCCACTGACTACTCTCTAGGGAAAAATGCTGTATCTAGGTGTCTAATCTATATCGGGCACCGTTAATCCCTGTTGCATCGTGCACAGCTACACGCAAACCTGAGGCTTAAATACAAGTGAATTTAAACAGTTGTAACACAAACTGCCAGTAGGAAAGTCCCACACTAAGCCTCATACCAGCAATCCCCAACTCAGATGGGTCCTGAGCTACAAACTTTTGCCACAAGGGTGCAGGGAGGCCCTCTTAATGTAAGATGGCTAGGTTTAGTGCTCAAGTGATACCAAACAGCCTAGATTTAGCAAGTCTGACTCTAGCCTATGCTATTTAAGGCAGAAGCAGCAATGACACAAAATGCGGAATGAAGCAGTCACAACAACAAAAAGCAGTAAAAATGGAGCACCACGATTCATCAGACTGTGGCATTACAGTATGAAGCACCATGATTCATCAGACTGTGGCATTACAGTATGAAGCACCACGATTCATCAGACTGTGGCATTACAGAATGAAGCACCACAATTCATCAGACTGTGGCATTACAGAATGAAGCACCACAATTCATCAGACTGTGGCATTACAGAATGAAGCACCACGATTCATCAGACTGTGGAATTACAGTATGAAGCACCACGATTCATCAGACTGTGGCATTACAGTATGAAGCACCACAGTTCATCAGACTGTGGCATTACAGAATGAAGCGCCACGATTCATCAGACTGTGGCATTACAGAATGAAGCACCACAATTCATCAGACTGTGGCATTACAGTATGAAGCACCACGATTCATCAGACTGTGGCATTACAGTATGAAGCACCACGATTCATCAGACTGTGGCATTACAGAATGAAGCACTACGATTCATCAGACTGTGGCATTACAGAATGAAGCACCATGATTCATCTGACTGTGGCATTACAGTATGAAGCACTACGATTCATCAGACTGTGGCATTACAGTATGAAGCACTGCGATTCATCAGACTGGCATTACAGAATGAAGCACCATGATTCATCAGACTATGGCATTACAGTATGAAGCACCACGATTCATCAGACTGTGGCATTACAGTATGAAGCACCACGATTCATCAGACTGTGGCATTACAGTATGAAGCACCACGATTCATCAGACTGTGGCATTACAGAATGAAGCACCACGATTCATCAGACTGTGGCATTACAGTATGAAGCACCACAATTCATCAGATTGTGGCATTACAGTATGAAGCACCACGATTCATCAGACTGTGGCATTACAGAATGAAGCACCATGATTCATCAGACTGTGGCATTACAGAATGAAGCACCACGATTCATCAGACTGTGGCATTACAGTATGAAGCACCACGATTCATCAGACTGTGGCATTACAGTATGAAGCACCACGATTCATCAGACTGTGGCATTACAGTATGAAGCACCACGATTCATCAGACTGTGGCATTACAGTATAGCCATTTTTAAAAGAAATCAATGCAATCTCATGACTAAAGCCTCCAGTAAAAAGTAAAAGGCTTAATACACCATTATAAACAACGTATCAGTGATTCTAAAAGGCCTAGCATTCAGTACATATGACATTTCAAGGCTTCATTTAACCCATGGGATCTGTTAGGGTTTAAAAACAGTTGCCATTTAAAAGCTCTCTTGTATTAAGATGGTTTTCCAAGTTTCCCAATCTCCTGCTATCCATACCGTCATTCCTACCCATTCCATTCACCAGACACTGTTAAAAGTCACATGCCTGTCATTACATATTCCATCAGAAAAGTTGTGATGATGCCTGCGTGGTCTTATGGTTTCTAATATCCCACACTTTCCAAAGATGTCATACGTCTCGCCTCAGCTTGTTTAATTTTGTTTTCCATTTTTCATAAACTTCCACTTTTCTCAAAGTGGCTTCAGTCCTCAGGTTTCTGAAATGTTTGCTTCTCCAGTTTAGTTCTTGGCTGGATTGTATTCTGCGTATAATTTGAATTTCCTCTCAGTGTTCTAGTATGTTTTGGCTACATAGTGTGACTTCTGCCCACATCATAAAGACATGACTTAGGTGAACTACTATTTCTCAAAACTGTACACAAGTTTGCATATGTCTTGAAAGAGAGTGACATCCCATCTAAGATTAGTTTCTCTGCCTTGCACCAGACAGGTGACCAGAGAGGCTCTGGCTCACCCACAACCCTGAAATGAATAAAGCAGGACATTGAATAATAAGTTATACTACTAACTTCACAATGGTTGCACTGAGAATAATGTTTCCTTTACTGGAGTGCAAGTATAACTAATGTCTTCGTATTTGAATGTTGCAGATACAAGACACACATGGTATGCATCTTGCTATTAAGAAAAATATGTTCTCTTACATAAGGTAGCATATTTTCCAACATTCTTGCCTGAAAGGACTAGACTTTAATCCTCATTTTCTAATGTTCAAATTTGTCATGGGCAGTGATGTATTTAGGCTGGAGTGAAATAACAAAAACATAAATCATTATAAAACAAATCAGTCACTGACTTCATAACAAGGTTTTCTTGCAGAAAATAATTATAGAGGCTTGAAAGCAGAGATGGAATGATATTAATTATTTCTGTTCATTACTTCTCTTATCACTGAGCTGACATTGCCTGTGCAGACTACATACTTCACCCACTCAAATGCCTGATGATGTCACCAAAGAACAGTGACAGTCCTACCTCATATACTATTCCAGCACTGTATTCACTAACAGCTCTGCACATCTGACTCTCATTGCGCCGAACATCATAAGATGGCTCAAGAGTTAATGTGACTCGTGTTACAGTACCATTTCGGTGGCGGTTACAATGTCTGTGTTTCTTTAGTAGCACACAGTAGAGAGTCAATTATCTTAACTGAGTATAATGCCCATTCAGTATGTATCGTACTAAGCACCTGCACCAATTAAATAACAAATGAAGACCAGGACCAGGCTGCCTTCTTCACTAGTAAAATGTTGTTTAATTCACTTAAAGTGCGTTTATTCCAATACACTTTTCATCGGGTACATATGCCCGACTTCTTCAGAAGTTAAAAACAGTAAGCAACAGGGATTCAACAGTAACATATACTGAATGAGTTAATTGGTGGGTTGGTCCTTCCCCTCATTGGTAATTTGTTACCATAGTAGTGTAAATTACTTCTCTATTTTACCCCCTCTTTATTTTGTTTTTCTTTAAAACTGGATGCTAAAATAAATAGGGGGTAAAATAGAGAAGTAATTTACACTACTATGGTAACAAATTACCAACGAGGGGAAGGACCAACCCACCAATTAACTCATTCAGTATATGTTACTGTTGAATCCCTGTTGCTCACTGTTTTTAACTTCTGAAGAAGTCGGGCATATGTACCCGACGAAAAGTGTATTGGAATAAACGCACTTTAAGTGAATTAAACAACGTTTTACTAGTGAAGAAGGCAGCCTGGTCCTGGTCTTCATTTGTTATTTATTGGCTGTTTTTTATGTGATATTTCTTGACCTGCACCAATTAGACAGACCACAGAGGTTTCTAATAAAGAAGATCAAGGGCCTCCACCATGTGCCTTACACTTACCGACGAAAGTCCTTCTCACTATACTCTGTATCGTATAGACTTCTTAGGGGAGACTTGTGCCTGGCCTACAGAGCACCCCAAGACCCAAACTTAATGACCTTACTGCATATCCATAAATCAAATGGGTCTATGACTACCTGTTTCAGGGACTAAAATGTGGCCTGAAAATTAAATAGGACTAAAACGTGGACTACAATTTAAATAGGACATGCTGGACAGAGTTATCTCCCAGTGACTGCCATATCTTTGGAACAGGCTACCAGTTCATGTGAAACAGAGCAGCTCTATGACACTGTTCAAGAGGAACCTAGACAAGTGGATGGGGCACCATATATTCTCACTGGAGACCCACCTGGACATGGGCAGTTATCACTAAATGCAATCTTGGGGTATTGACTAGTACTTCTATGGTATTACATTGGGTTGAAGCTGCTAGGCTTAAAATGACCTCTGGGTCAATAGCCCAGTAATCCTCTATGATCCTATGATTTATTCTTCACACTGACCAGGATTCACAAGGATCCTGAAAGAGTAAGGTGTGCCGAGCTTTTACATGCCTCGAGGAAGAGCTCTAGGATAGATTTACCATTTTTTTTCTCCTTGAGAAGAGGAGAAAGACAAAATAGTGGCAGTTGGACAGAAATTCAGAAATTACTTTTGAAACTAGAAAGCGTTAACCATTTATATAATTTAATTAATTGATTGATTGCATTTGTTGACCAAGATAGACTGATTTCGCATGATAAGATGCCCATTTAAGGGGAGGCCTGGGGAGAAAAGCTCCAGAAGAAATTGCAAAATAGTTATTTAAGAGATGAATAAAAATACAGCAATGAGGCATATGATATAACAGCAAGCATGGTCAACAAAACAGGAGAAATGGGCATACAATAAATACATAAAACAATCAGGTATGTAGTCTAACAAGCATTTCTATAGCCATCAAACATGGTTTGGTTGCTTAATGTGGCCAGTAAAATACAAGGAAAATGGATAGTAATGTGAGCAGCTGCAAATAGTTCAGAGTTGATAGATCAAAGGCATGATGGGAGGGGCTGGCTGTGGGTGGAGCATGAATGCAGCCATCTGTCAGTGAGGTAATGCTTTACTTGAATTTTAAAGGAAGTTGCATTTTCAAGTTATTATTGTAACATTTGTTAATGTCTGTTATGTACTTCGCAGATAAAGATTCTAGTTGTTTACTGATGTACTATGTTCTTCATCTGTAAATATGTTTGTAATTAATTGCTATGTTAATCGCTATGTAATCCAATGTAACTACTGTCTGTCTATTTTAACTGTGGAGCTTTTCTCCCCGGGCCTCCGCTGAAAATGGACCTACGTCCAGTCGGACACTCCTGGTCAACAAATGTAAATAAATAAATAAATAAACAAGTTGTCTCACACCTATGGGTACAGAGTTCTAGATCACTGAAGTGTAGCAATACAGTGAGTCTCCTGCAGAGAGCTATTTGGATTTGTAAACAGCAAGAAGAAGTTTATCAGAAGAGTGTAGAGGTCAACTAAGGTTATAGGGTTGAAGAAAGTTATGCAGGCATTTGCCAGTGTGGTATATGAGTTTATGGGTAGCCAGACATAGTGGCTGAGTTAGAGAGTGCTGTAGATTAAGCCAATGTTGCTGTTTGAGGGGTACACAGGGATGAGTCCTATATTTATGGTTTGAAGCGAATGTGGCTGCTTTATTGTAGCAGTGCTACAGAGAATAGTGTAGCGGAGATTCGAAGTTACTGAGAATGAAGGCTGCATAAAGAAGGGCTGGAGGAAGAAAGAATGATGCTATGGTACCAGTCAGCTATGGTTTAACTCTAAGTAGGGTGACAAGTTTCTGCTGAGTTTTTTACCGTCTGATTTATATGATGATCAAATTCTACATTTTAATCAATGATAACTCCTAAAAGTTTGCTATGAGTTACTAGTTCTATTTCAGTGTTATTTAAGGACAGACTAGAAAATAATTTCTCTACTGCATGGGACTTTCAGGTGAATAATATCAGATTGGAATTTTTGGGTGGTTAAATAATGTGAATCTGATAGCCAGGCTTCAACAGAGGAAATATATTTCTGATAGAGTTGTACGAATGTCTGTATGTGTGTGTATATATATATATATATATATATATATATATATATATATATATATATATATATATATATATATATATATATATATATATATATATATATATATATATGTATGTATATATATATATATATATATATATATATATATATATATATATATATAAAAAACTCCAGTCAGTGGTCTCAGTGAGGTCTTTCTGTAGGATGTCAACATCACTTGGGGAGTTAATAATAGCTCCCAACTTGCAGTCTTCTGCGAATTTTGTCAGCTAGAGTCCCTTTGTGTTGGCCTGGACTTCAGAGAAGTAGATACCAAACAGGACCAAACCCTGTGTGAGTCCACTCGTGACTGGTCGGCAGTCTGACTACTTGAAGTCAGCAGCTACTTTCACACTGTGGGTTCTATCTGTGAGCCAGTTTGCAACCCACCTAGTGATATAGGGGTTGATGCCTAGCTTAGAGATTTTTCTATGATTCCTGATTGGGGAATGGTATCAAAGGCCTTGGCCAGATCAAGGTAGGCTGTGTGAACCACTTTAACTTCATCCACAGCTCTGGTGACTGACTCAAAGAAGTCAACTAGGTTGAGCAGGCATGATCTACACTTCACAAAACCAAACTGTGTAGGATCCAGAGTTTGGAGATTCCCTATATCCTTGTTTATTAGGTCCATGATGATGCGTTCCATAGCTTTGCATATCAGACTCGTCAGGCTAATGGGGTGATAGTTCCCACGGTCTCTGGTCACTCCTCCTTTGAGGAGAGGGATGACTGTAGCAGTGTGCCATTCGCTATGGACAAAGCCTGAGGTGAGGCTGTGATTGAACTGGGCACACAGGTGAGGTGCCAGTTCACTCTGTAGTTCATGTAGAACACAACCAGGGATATTGTCAGGTCCCATAGAAGCTGTATTCTTGGCCTTGGACAGTGCTGCTTTCACCTGTGCAGCAGTAATACTGGGTGCTTGGCAATATACTGGTATTGTGATTGGTCCTTTGGTGGGGGGGGTGAGAGGGGTAAAGTTGGCACTGAATCTGTTGGCCAGTATATTGGCAATATCTGTTGGCTCGGTATAGGAGGTACCATTGTGCAGTAGCTCAGAGCAAATCTGGGTATTGCTATGGAGATTCTTTACATAACTCTAGAAGGTCTTGTGGTTGTCTTTACTATCTGCTACAATTCTGTTTTCATGGCTAGCTTTAGAGGATTTCATGAGTGATCTCAACTTTTTGTTGAGGCTGATAAGAAAGGTTTTCCAGTCTTGGGACTTCACCTTATTCTGCATCAGTTTCCTCCTCCTGTAGTCTGTTTATGGCAGGGGACCACCAGGTTGGCTTCCTTTTTTTGGAGGATAGCATCTTGGTTCTATTGGGTATGGTAAGATCCATGCATTTGGGTACGTGCTCGTACAGTGCATTGGTGTATAATTTGGCGGTCATGCAGCTATTCTCCATTTGCATGAGTGCCATGAAGTTAGCCACCTCTGGTTTTAGGAGCCCAAAGTTAGCTTTGGAGAAGTTTTTCATGGTGGTTACCTTTGTGTGTGTGTGTGGGGGGGTGGATTTCCAAGGTGCTTAGATTTGTGGTTGGATCTAACCAGGGAGGAGTTGACTATTGGTGTAGAGCAATGGTCACCCATGTTACTAATGACCAGGTCAAGGATGTTGCTACCTCTTGTAGGAGTAAGCACGAGCTAGTCCAGGGCATTGGAATTAATGAATTCCAGGAAACATTGGGCAAGTGTATTGGTACATGAGTAGTTTTCCCAGTTAATGGAGGGGTAGTTGAAGTCACCCAGTATGTGTGTGTTAGGTTGGACACTAATATTCTCCAAGGGGGTTAGGAATGTGGAGTGTGAGTCTTGGGACATGGTTGGGGACCTATAGCAGGCTACGACCTGAATTACTGTCTTACTTAATGTTAGCTGCACCTGAAGTATTGTAGATGTTTTGATAAAAGAATCATTTGCAAAGAGCTATAGTAGAGAAGACACTGAAATTCAAAAGGATGTGTATATGCTGTTGAACAGAAACATAAAAACTGCCTTTTTAGTGTCATTAAAATGAAAAAGAGCTGATCCAGCACATCCTCACAAGCCATTTAAATAGTAAGAAAAGAGTGCAGATCAGGCTGTTGGCAAGAAATACTGAAAATTAACATAAAAAGTATTGAATAAAACTCTATACAAGTGCAGAATGTAGTATTGTCACTGATGATAATTTTTCTAGTGCTAGTGTTAAAAGCACAGAAAAGAAAGATATTTTTAAGAAGTTCAGGGCATCATGTAAATTAATTGAGATAAATGCTCTGAAGTGACTGTAAGCATTAATACAAGATCAAGTTTCAGACTGTAGGAATTAAGGCAACTATAATTGCTTTGCTTGAAAGAAGCTAAGAATGATAAAATAAATTTACTGTCAAAACCAAAAGAATGTTTTTTTTTTTTTACACATGCAGGAACAACCAAAGAGACAACTGTGCTGATTTATTTACAAGCTTAGGAAGTTTTGATTGGAGGATATAATATATATATATATATATATATATATATATATATATATATATATATATCTATAAAACATTTCTGAAATGATGCCAGTGATGCATAACCAAAGAAACCTACTGGTACATCTTAAGAGTATATTTAAGAAGGAAAGTGAGTGAAAGCTTAGTTCATTGAGAATAAACTAAACATAATGGAATAGATTTGGATTTGCATCAATCTGCAATTTAAGTATAAAATATTTAACAGAAAACATTACCATTGTGGTATAGTAACGCATTACATTGCATTGTAATATAGTCATAGTTTGTATCTTTATAGTAGTATATAATATTATAGTATAATTACATTATAATATAGCATTGTGTTACATTACATTGTAATATATAATGCTGCACAGTGACAAAGTGAGTAGGGGTGACACAGTGGTATAGTGGGAAGCAGTGTCATCTTGCAACTGTATTCTATTCAGGACACAGCTGTATGTTTTGTTTTGTTTCTTTTTTTTTTCTTTTTTTTTTTTTTTTTATATGAAGTGAATAATGCGCATTCTATAATCAGTAAGAAGCTTCAGAGGAGGATATTTTGTGCCTTAAGATAAATTCTAGGATGAGTATGCAACCCTGCTAAGATAGTCATTAATCAAAAAAAAGTCACCCAGATGTGTTTTATTGCTTAATCATTGACTGTGTTCTACCTCTTATCAGTCATTTAGTTCCTTAATCTAATTTAACATTAATGAACATGCCTCAGTGACAATCAGGCACTTAATACATGCTTTTGCCACATTGTCAATGAGTATGCTGATCACTAAAGGAAATGTGAATGCCGTATTATGCTGATCAAATCTCTGACATCTCATTTCAACAGTGTCATTATTCTTTGGCACGAGATTCTTTGAATCTCTGTTACATGGGGTCATGAACCTTTGTGGTCAGTATATTATTTTGTCCATTACTTTGCAAGGGTCACTTTGATTCTGTATATTACTGCACCACTGCAATATGAAGTTTAACCTCTCCTTGTTTATTCAATATGCAGACAAGTTCTGAATTATTTTAATTTAGTTTCATTTTTTAATTTACTTTGATAGTTTCTATTGCACAGCTGTAAAATATCATTTGAGTGTGAAGCTGACCATAAAGCCACAAAGCCCTTAATGCTATGTCACATGATTCCTTATCAATTAACAAAGAGCTTCACAACATCATTGGTCACATTTCATTTACAATAGTGATTAATTTGCTTTATCTCTTGTCAGCACTTATATCAGTGTCTGTTTCAGTTCTCCAGTGGTAACTGTCTCAGAGATAATTGCATTGTTCTCTGCTAATAATTGATTTCTGTGTAAATACATTCACAATTAATTATTTGAGTATTACTAGTGGATGCCATATGTGCCAGCTTTCATTCTGCACTGTATTCCGATCAGCAAAATTTGCATCTTGCCCAAAGCCTGCTTTATTCAGGCTAATTTTGACAACAAAGAAGGGTATCCTGTGGAACCGGACTTAGTCTGATGCATACTTTATTGTTTTTTTATTGTGCTTTATTTTAAATGTTGGAAGCATAATATGTAGAAAAATATAGATTGGTGGGTAATTAATTTTTAGAATCTGCTATCCGTGATCTCTGCTCAAAATGATAATCTGCAATTAAAACTCTGGCAGCTTTTAACATGGGTGCAGTGTCTACATATTCTAATGACTGTTAATGCACTAATTTTTTGTAGTTAATTTCTCATATCAGCTGCTCTCTAGTATGCATTTATTACCTCTTATCCAAGTTGTGAAGTCATTTTATTCTAGTGCTTGATACATTTTTGATAATGCGTTGTTGAATGTGTTTTATAAGAAGTAATGTGCATTTTGCTTTCTACTGTAAGGCTGTAAATGTGTATAGATGACAACAGACCGAATCATATTGTCACCCTGTATCTCTTTCTAGTCTTACTGATATCTAATGTGTATACTGTGGGATTATACACAGAGATAGCAAGTGATGATGGATGAGAACATTTGAGTTCCACTGCTATATTATGATGATTATATAATGAATGGTTGATGTGTTCCTTGTTCAACATACAAAATATTGTCCACAACAAATTGAACATTCATTATATCGAACACAATTCACATCAATGAACAGTACATAAAAAAAGGAAACAAATGTACTTTTCTGATGCACTGCCCATAACCAGACCACATTCTGCTTTGTCTGAATAGTGATAGTGCAATGGAAAGTGCTTTTTAAAGTCTTGATGTGTGTAAGAGTTAAGGACAGGGATCCCGGTCCACCTTAGTAATATGCGTTAACCCTAACCCTAACTTTGACACTGGTCCTAATTATAGCATGCATCTGAGTTTACAAAGAACCCTTAAAAAGTTCTTCCCATAAAACTACCACTATACCAGAGAGCTCGGACAAACACACACACAAACACACACACACACACACACTCCATCCCATTACCTAACCCTTACTATAACCCTAATCCACACCCATTCAGACACACGTACACAAACACCCAACAAGATGTGCATTCAGTAGGACAGACATTTGAACAAAGAAAGATGTACTTGTAGCTGTTGACCAAATCAAAGGTTGGCCAAGTACATTGCACTCATTATGAAATATCAAAGTTCAAGTTCAAAAGGCATTGTTTTCAAAAAAGCAAAACTCCAAGTGATTACTTAAATTAACTTCTCCAAAGGTCAGGTAAATTATAAAAAATATATAGAGATTAAACTATTCAAACAGCAAGCTTTTTGTCTGCAGTCTGTTAATTTATAATTTTAGCTACAAGGTTGCTGTTACCTCAGAATAGTGCCTATTAGACTCTTGAATTTTTATCAATAGCTTTCTGCTTGAAACTGTGGGAGCACACCTCATGGTTGCATGAATTGACAGCAATGTGTTTCTGTTCATGCAGGTGTATCATAGAGTTTCAGTCAGATGTATTCTGATGAGTGTGAATTTGTACAATTATAGCTGTTATGGAGCTGTCCTAGTCTGCCTTATACATACTCCCATTACAACCTAGTTGTACTCAACACACTCCTTCTCTTTGAGAGCGCTTTGTCTGTTCTACCTATGTCTGACTTATCTCGCTGTTATTGAAGCAGGTAAATGCATCTGCAGCCATATGTATATAGCAGCTACTTCCAGGCAATGCCTCCTGAGTCATCTTTGCTGCATGTTAGGTCACTGCTTCTTATATTCATAGCTGGCCTTAGGCATAGGCCAACTAGGCGGCCGCCTAGGGCGCTGCTCTAGTAGGGGCGCTTTTCCGGTATTTATTTGGTATAGGTAGACTAGGATGGGGCTCCGGGTGGTGTGGTGGGGGGCACCATGGAGACCTTTTACCTAGGGCACCAGTTGACCTAAGGCCGCTCCTGCTTATATTCTTGAAGTTTTCCATTTTTAAGAGAAGTACTCTGCAGAATGGCATTCGGTATGTCATAAAGCAATAAAGTCAGGACGTCAGACAAAGAATTTACAGTTTAATGATTTTGCATTTGCAAGAAACTTAAGTTTTAAATTGATACCTCATACAAATGGATCATTGTATACCATTTTCTGAACTTGTCACAGAAGTTGAATCTATGTTTTAGAAAAACTCTTCTCACAAAACATGCCAAGCCATAGCTAGCTGCTTAACTATCTTCCACAAGAAGAGGCCACCCATTAAGGAAAGTGTTATTTTGTCATAGATTCTTGTGTACATGTCACTGCAGTCCTTATAACATCATCATTAAAATTAATTCATCAACAGAATATAGGAAAATACAAAAAATATGAAGGTAGCAGCTGATTCATTTAGTTTTAGTATTATTCTTCAGTCATCCAATTGTTTAACGTTTAGCATCATGCTTTATTCATTTTTAATGTATATTTTTATTCATTCACTCATTTATTCATCATGTGACAGCTCAGTATATTATATATTTTTAATTGATTTACTTAATTACCATGTTACACTTCTAGGGGGACAGTGCTATTCATTTTAAGAAAAAACTTGAGTAATTTTGTGTACATAAAGAAAATGACGGAGATAACCCATGTGCACAACTGGTTGTTTCTAAAAGCAACAAAAATACAGAATGCGAAATGTAGTTTTGGTGCAGTAAATCTAGTGGAAATATTTCAGTGCACAATTAACCTATACTAGTTAATACTTGTTAAAAAGGGTCATTTTTCTGTATACATGCATTTCAGTGTACTTGGAAAACCAAAATAAATGTGGTAATGTTTTTAGCTTTTACTGTTCTACAAAGTCCGACAATAAATGTATGCTGACCTGTTTATACTGATGGACATTCGGATTTTTTTTCCAAACATCTTTATTAAATTTTCACATGTGACAAAGGCGCTCTTACATTTATATAAATGAAAAACATACAAAATGATATCACTTTATTTGCAAACAGTTTACATCACAGACACCATTGAAACCATTGTAGTTGCAAATATTATATGTCACTTATAATCTATCCAATCATTGTCATTTAAGCATTATATGGCTCATTCAAATCCTACCTCTTAAACCTTGTTCCTGCTCTGCATACATTGTTCCCACAATTCCCATTTTTCTTCTTCTTCTTTCGGCTGCTCCCGTTAGGAGTCACCACAGCGCATCATATCTGCATCTTGCTCTGTCACACCAACCACCTGCATGTCCTCTCTCACCACATCCATAAACCTTATCTTAGGCCTTCCTCTTTTCCTGTTACCTGGCAGCTCCATCCATAGCTTCTCTTTCCCAATATACTCAGCATCCCTCCTCAGCACATGTCCAAACCAATATAATCTTGCCTCTCTGGCTTTGTCTCCAAACCTTCCAACCTGGGCTGACCCTCTAATATACTTATTCCTAATCCTGTCCACCCTTGTCACACCCAGTGCAAATCTTAACATCTTTAACCCTGTCACATCCAGCTCTGACTCCTGCCTTTTTGTCAATGCCACTGTCTCTAACCCATATAACATAGCTGGTCTCACTACCCTCTTGTAGACCTTCCCTTTCACTCTTACTGGTACTTGTCTGTCACAAATCACTCCTGACACTCTTCTCCACCCACTCCATCCTGCCTGTACTCTCTTCTTCACCTCTCTTCCACACTCATCATTACTCTGAACTGTTAATCCTAAGTATTTAAACTCATCCACCTTCGCCACCTCTATTTCCTGCATCCTCACCATTCCTCTATCCTCCCTCTCATTCACACACATATATTCTATCTTAGTCCTGCTGACCTTCATTCCTCTGCTCTCTAGAGCATATCTCCATCTCCCCAGGGTCATCTACACCTGTTCCCTACTCTCACTACAGATCACAATGTTATCTGCAAACACCATAGTCCACGGGGACTTCTGTCTGGTCTCGTCTGTCAACCTGTCCATCACCATTGCAAATAAGAAATGTCTCAGAGCTGATCCTTGATGTAATCCCACCTCCACCTTAAACACATCTGTCACTCCCACCACAGTCACACTGCCCTTGTACATATCCTGAACCAGTCTTAGATACTTCTCTGACACTCCCGACTTCCTCATACAATACCACAACTACTCTCTAGGCACCCTGTCATATGCTTTCTCTAAGTCCACAAAGACACAATGCAACTCCTTTTGACCTTCTCTGTACTTCTCCATCAACACTCTCAGAGCAAACATCGCATCTGTAGTGCTCTTTCCTGACATGAAACCATACTGCTGATCACTAATCATCACCTCCCTTCTTAACCTAGCTTCCACTACTCTTTTAGATCCCAATTCCAGCAGTTTTTTCTCTGTTACTATATTCACTACTTCTAGTAAAGTCGGTCTAGATTTTGATTGCCATTGTCTAGTTATTGCTTTTTTTGGCAGCCACCATAATTAGACTCAGCAAGGCTGTACTATGTCTAGGCAATTCCAATTCTGTAGCATAACTCAAAAAAATAATCTCCCCAGTCAATCCAGTCTGCTCACTCAGTATCTTTGACAGAGCGGTCTGCAGGGAATCCCTAAAGTCTGCCAGTTCATTACACTCCCAAAAGATATTTTCCCAGTTATCTCTTTCTTGCCCATCACACCTCCAACATTTGCTAACCACCTGAGGGAAAACTTCTTTTGACACTACTTGGGGACATCACTTTAGATAATTTACTCAATTTGTGGTCTTGACAGTAAATGATGACTAGCCACTTTGAGCATGAGTTAGAAATTCCAAGCTATGTGGGCTGTGCCATATTGGTCAAAGTCGAGGTCAGTTTACCTTGTTCATGCATTGCACTTTCACAGCTTATGAGTCTCCTTTATAAAACACAAAACTGTTAACTCCAGGTGGGTGAAGAAACCATAACTAAAAACAGAAATCATCACCTATCTGGATCCAACCAAAGCCTTTGCCACAGTCCTCCACTCGGGTATCATTGAAAAACTCTCCCAGCTAGGTGTTAGCCCTTACATCAATAGATGGGTAGCTAATTGGCTCATGAACAGCACATATACTGTAAAGTAGTTGGTGACTCTACCTCTACCAGTAGACTCATCACCAGTGATTTATTGCAAGGAACTGTACTGGGCCCTCAACTGTTTGGAACCTAATTTTCAGAAGTCCAGGCTAAAGCAGATGGCCTTGGGTTTACTAGGTTCACTGATGATTGCAAAGGAGGCACAAACAATGAGTCCCCCAATTATGTTAACATATTACAGGAGGGACTAAAACAAACAAATGACTCGTGCCAAAGGCACAGTCTAAAGCTAAAAGCAAAAAAGTGCACTATTATCCCATTTGGCAAAATGGAATTCCCCACTGATTACAGTATTGCCAGCACCCCTCTAGGTTTAAGCCCAGGGGTATGGGATCTGGGAACAGAGGTCTACAGCAATCTGACCTTTGATTACCAGGTTTCCACTGTGGTAAGGAAAGCCTTCTACATTGTACATCTCATAAGTAAAGGCATCAGATCCAGGTCTAAGGATGTTATAATCCCACTTTACTCAACCCTAATCAGACCATTAATCAGGGGCGGCCCGTGCTATTGGACTGCCGGACTGCAGCCCCCTCAACAAAAAGAAGTAAAAAGAAATTAAAAAAAAAAAAGAAAAGAAAAAAGAAAAAAAAAGTTTTAAAATTCGCGGACTTTGTGTGTGTGTGTGTGTGAGAAAATGCCCCAGGTGCTCATGGTGGTGTGGTAGGGAATACCTCAGGCTTGAACCCTGTACTCTGTATGCAGGTGTTAAAGACTTGAGTTCCCTACCCACCACCATTTGTAAAAAAATTGCAGATTTTTGCCTCATATTTGATCTGATCTGTTCCTCATAATATATGTGGTTTGTAAATGTTGCAATGCTTGATATTTGATGGTGTAGTAGTAGTATTGTTGCCTCACAGCTGCAGGTTCTCAGGTTTGATTCTTGGCTGGGTTCCTTCTTTGTGGGGGTCTGTTATTTCCTCATAATATCTGTGGTTTCTAAATGTTGCAATGCTTGATATTTGATGGTGTAGTAGTAGCATTGTTGCCTTACAGCTGCAGGTTCTCAGGTTTGATTCTTGGCTGGGGTTCCTTCTTTGTGGGGTCGGTTATCTTATCCCTGTGTTTGTGTGGGTTTGTTTTTATTTGATGGTGCACTGGTAGCATTGTTGCCTCACAGCTGCAGGTTCGATTCTTGGCTGGGGTTCCTTCTTTGTGGGATCTGTATCTTCTCCCTGTGTTTGTGTGGGTTTGCTTTTGTGTCCTCCCATGTTACAAAGACATGTCTGCATTATTTCTTCCTGGGCCTCTGCTGAAAATAGTTTTTTTGTTCCAAGTCAGACTGTCCTTATTAACAAATGTTAAATAAAATTGACAGGCATTTGAATTTCAGACTTCAGGTTTCTGAATGTTTAATTTCTTACATATTTGATGGTGCAGTGGCAGTATTGTTGCCTCATAGCTACAGGATTTGTGGTTTGATTCTTGGCTGTGGTGCCTTCTTTGTGGAGTTTGCATCTTATCTCTGTGTTTGTGTGGATTTGCTCTGGTATCCTGCCATTTTACAAAGACATGTCTACAGTATTTCTCCCTGGGCCTCTGCTGAAAATTGTTTTTGTTCCATCAGAAGTAAAATTGACAGACATTTAAATTTCAGACTTCATATTCTTCAGAAAATACGTAGTAAAACAACTTTTTATTCTAGCAATAAATATATAGTAACACAACCTTTTATTATAGCAATTTTTTAAGTTTATAAGATGACTATTTGAAATTTTTCCTTATTTTTGGGACTGTAATACCGTTAGTGGCTTTGTCCAGGTTTTTTGTGCTATTGTTGACAGCTATAGCAAGAACTGAATTCACTGAATATGTTTGAGGGCTGTATTCCCTCATTACTGGGTTTGTCCAGGTTTGTGCTAAGAGGTTGACAGCTATGGTGAGAACTGAATTCATTAAATGATAGCCATTTAAGTTTCAGTCTTCCTCTCATTCACAAAACAGCTGATTTGGTGTAGTGGTATGTTGCTCTTGACTGTTTTGCACAGGGACCTTGTCTGTAAAATGTACGGTGGTAACACAGCATTTTTCTTTCACAAAGTAGGTGATTTGGCATAGTGGTATGTTGTTCTGACTCTTTTTTGCACAGGGACTTTGGCAGTAAAATGCATGGTGGTAACACAGCATTTTATTCTAGCAGCTTTCCAAGATTATACAAGCAATGTTTAATGTGTCCCTGGTTTTTGCCCTTTTGACCCACCCCAATAAATTTGGCTTTTTCCAGACTTCTTGTGCTGCGAAGTTGAGATGCAGTTGAGTATTGAGTAGATTTTACAAGGAGCTGAGAGCTGCAGGGGAAGAGAAGTTTAGTGCTAATAGCACAACAGGCTGTGTGCTTGCTTTTGATGCAGAAGGTTGTTGGTTCTACTCCCATAAGGGGTGAATGCTGCCGTACTGAAAGTTACGATACTAATTATGAACCTATTATCAGTTTGCCATCCATTTCCTTCTGCAATATTGCTAGCTTATTTTTAATGTAATTTAGGCAATTTATTCCTCAGGGGCATCAGACACTTTATTGTTCGATGAAACCATGAAATATAAAGGTGATTGCTAGCAGCAACCTCTTCATTACAGATTTATTTAACGTGGAATTATTTAGATGACTTTTTTATTACTTCAGAGATTGTACATATTTACTGATAATGGTGGACTGTAGAATTGTGCATATTTACTGATAATAGTGGACTGTAGAAGCTTGAGTAGACTTTTATGATGGAAATGTTCTGAATTGGACAGTTTTGTTTCATTGTTTACTGGAAAAATGTTCAAAGCAATAGGAAGGTGTATCAAAGAGCACATGTATGTTTCATATGCAAGGGGCCTATGATTTGAAAACAGCCCAGAATTAATTTTTATCTGCCACGAGTAAAATGTATTTTCTTTGAATGTGGATTTTAATGTTGTTTCAGTGAATGTGAGTTTCAAGGGCAGAGAAGGTTTAATGCCAAGTTTGTTTAGCAGATGTCTTAGTGTTTGTGCTGTAAAATGCAAAAATAAAACTTTCAAATGTAGTTCAAATCATCATAGAAGTAAATCAGTATGCACATTAGTGTTTATGATAAATGGAGTGAAATAGCAAAGTAATGGATCATTGGAATGGCTGCAGGGAGGCTCCATTCGACCAGGGTTTTGTGAGGGGGAAGGGTGGCAAACTTAGACAGCCCCAGCTGAACCATACCTCCCAACTGTCCAGATTTTCAAAGAATGAATAGATTTTTTGCTTCTTATTTTTGATTTGTTCCTCATAAAAATTGTGGTTTTCTGGCAAATCATTTAGGAATTAAGTCACTAAATAATGACACACCTAGTTTCAGACGTCATAACCTTCAGAAAAATGCATGGTAAAGTAAGACCTGTTCTATCAACTGTCCCAGTTTATAGAAGAGCATTTTTTAGTACTGTTTATATGTTCCCCCCAATATATTTGGCCTTGTCCAGATTTATGTCCCAGTTTATACAAGAGCAATTTTTAGTACTGTTTATATGTTCCCCCAATATATCTGGCCTTGTCCAGATTTATTGCATTAACAGGTTGAGAGGTACATGCAAATAAATTGCTTTATAGAATTAGGCATAGCCAAACCTCTGAACTGTCCCTGATTTTGACTCAAAATGTTGCTCTTCCCCTAATGATCCCTCTGCAAAATAGCAATTTTGGAAGAAAACATGGAGGGTTTATAATTTAGAAATAACTGTAATAATCAGATTACTTTTATTTCAGAAATGCATGTAGATTATTTTATTTTGCCAGCTGCTCAAGTTAGCAGTACTAATATTAAAGTGTCCCTTCTTTGACAGGTTCCCAGCTGTGTTGTGTTGCTATTTTATATTTTTACATCACATTTTTGGTCCATTTTTCATAAAATTGTGTTTTTTTGGCAAATTAGTGACAAATAATTAAAGACTGAAGTTAGAAAATAATGACAGACATTTGAGTTTCAGATTTCATATCATTCAGAAAATTCATACTAATGCAAGACCTCTATTAGCTTTCTAGGGTTATAAGAGCGATATTTTAAAAATTGTCCTTATTTTTGGGCCTTTGTCCCATTTCTTTGTATGGCTTTGTCCAGATTTCTTGCTCTGAGGTTGAGAGGTATGACAAATGTGTCAGGGCCATCACAAGTCAGCCAGAGACATTTCAAACTGTGACATACTTGTTACACCCCACTCCCCCATGTAGTGACTCTGGATGTGTCGAAGCAAGGCAAGGAGTAGTTATGCAGTGTAAATGTGCAGAGAATCCCACCCATCCAAGGTGGACACAAGTACTAGAGTGGCTTTTCATCTGTCCTTGATTTTTGCAGAATGGTCTGGTTTCTGTCATATTTTTTGTACTGTTGATGTATGCTTATTACTCAGTGCCTGTTGCTCTGTGTTTAAGTAGCAATACTTTAATGACCATCGGGTAAGCTTGGCTGAGATTGCGCTTTAGTAAGCATACTGTTAAAGAATTGCCAACATTGAAAGCCTTTCTGTTGCCATGTAGAGAATACTTAACTAGATAATGTATAAGCCTTGGGTATTGAAATGCATATGCCAGTATTTGTAATAAAGGACAGAATTACATTATTTTAAGAGTCTCATTACACTTGGAGACTTACAGTCATCTCTGCAGGCTTTAACCATAAACCGAATGCCAATCGCGTGGTCTATAACCTGTACAGTAATCCTTTTAAGCAATGTATCTTGAGCTTATTTCTTGTTTGCTTTTCATTTTTTACTTTGATCATGTTTTCCTCATGAAACAAGTAGATATCAGGCAGCAGGTCTTTTTTTGGATAAGGAACATTTTTACAAGTGGGGCATCAGAGATTTCTACTTTCAGCATGTTACTTGTTACTTTAATAAAGCTGAATATAAATTATAATTAGAACTGCAGTGCAAGAAGTGGTTTGAGTTGAGTGCTGCTTGTTTTTCTTATACTTGATTTTGACTGGCATTCCATTAATGTATTTAAAAAAAAGTAATTTATTTTTTCATGCCTCACAACCTTTTTTGTTTCCATCTAGATATTAAGCTGTCATGCAGCCAATGCATTGAAATATTTTTATTCTTCTACACTTCATTTTGTCTTGATTGGACTCTCACCACAACTGTTTGGCACCCAGTGCAGTATATTTAGTTTTTGTGGTTTGCTACTACAGGTGTTTGTGTGTGTGGTAGGGAATACCTTAGGCTTGAACCCTGTACCTTGTATGCAGGTGTTAAAGACCTTAATTCCCTACCCACCACCATTTGTGAAAAAAAAACTGCAGATTTTTGCCTCATATTTGATCTGATCTGTTCCTCATAATATCTGTGGTTTGTAAATGTTGCAATGCTTGATATTTGATGGGGCAGTTGTAGCATTGTTGCCTCACAGCTGCAGGTTCTCAGGTTTGCTTCTTGGCTGGGGTGCCTTCTTTGTGGGGTCTTTATCTTCTCCCTGTGTTTGTGTAGGTTTGCTTTTGTGTCCTCCCATGTTACAAAGACATGTCTGCATTATTTCTTCCTGGGCCTCTGCTGAATTTTTTTTTTGTTCCAAGTCAGACTGTCCTGATTAACAAATGTTAAATAAAATTGACAGGCATTTGAATTTCAGACTTCAGGTTTCTGAATGTTTAAGTCCTTGTATATTTGATGGTGCAGTGGTAGTATTGTTGCCTCACAGCTATAGGTTTTCTGGTTTGATTGTTGGCTGGGGTGCCTTCTGTGTGGAGTCTGCATCTCCTCCCTGTGTTTGTGTGGATTTGCTCTGGTGCCCTGTCATTTTACAAAGACGTGTCTGCAGTATTTCTCCCTGGGTCTCTGCTGAAAATTGTTTTTATTCTGTCAGCAGTAAAATTGACAGGCATTTGAATTTCAGACTTCATGTTCTTCAGAAAATACATAGTAACACAATCGTAACACAACCTTTTATTCTAGCAATTTTCTAAGTTTATAAGATGAATATTTGAAATTTGTCCCTATTTTTGGGACTGTATTCCCTCATTATTGGCTTCGTCCAGGTTTTTTGTGCTAAGGTTGACAGCTATGGCAAGAACTGAATTCATTGAATGTTTGAGGGCTGTATTCCCTCATTACTGGGTTTGTCCAGGTGTTTTGTGCCAAGAGGTTGACAGCTATGGTGAGAACTGAATTCACTAAATGATAGCCATTTACATTTCAGTTTTCCTCT
The DNA here is from genome assembly GCF_019279795.1 of Protopterus annectens. Taxonomy (NCBI): domain Eukaryota; kingdom Metazoa; phylum Chordata; order Ceratodontiformes; family Protopteridae; genus Protopterus; species Protopterus annectens. The sequence goes on along the minus strand of NC_056746.1, from coordinate 1,318,845,371 downwards.
TTTACAAAGCAGCTGATTTGGCGTAGTGGTATGTTGCTCTGTTTTGCACAGGGAGCTTGGCAGTAAAATGTATGGTTCTAGCAACTTTCCAAGATTATACAAGCAATTTTTGGGCTTTTGACCCCCCCCCCCAATACATTTTGGCTTTTTCCAGTTTTCTTGTGCTGTGAAGTTGAGTATTGAGTAGATTTTACAAGGAGCTGAGAGCTGCAGGGAACAGAAGTTTAGTGCTGCTTAAGTGAAGTTGGTTTGCCTTTTTAATAGCACAACAAGTTGTATACTTGCCTTTGATGCAGAAGGCTGTGGGTTCTACTCCCACAAGGGGTGGATGCTGCTGTACTGAGAATGTTCTCCTTGGTGCCATCCATTTCCTCTTGCAATATTACTAGCTTATTTTTTAATGTAATATAGGCAATTTATTCCTGAGGGGCAACAGGCACTTTATTTTTTGATGAAACCATGAAATATAAAGGTGTTTGCTAGCAGCAACCTCTTCATTAGTTACAGATTTCTTTAATGTGGAATTATTTAGATGACTTTTACTTCTTCAGAGATAGTGCATATTTACTGATAATGGACTGTAGAATTGTGCATATTTACTGATAATGGACTGTAGAATTGTGCATATTTACTGATAATGGACTGTAGAATTGTGCATATTTACTGATAATGGTGGATTGTAGAATTGTGCATATTTACTGATAATGGTTGACTAGAATTGTGCATATTTACTGATAATAGTGGACTGTAGAATTGTGCATATTTACTGATAATGGTGGACTGTGGAAGTCTAAGTAGACTTTTATGATAAATGTTCTGAACTGGGCAGTTTTGTCATTATGGGTGCATGCATTTTGTTTCATTGCTTACTGGAAAAATGTTCAAAACAAATTTAAAACGCCCTCTAACAACTGTAATATATTGTACAAGGAATATAATTTAGTACAATGAGGAAGGTGTATCAAAGAGCACATGTATGTTTCATATGCAAGGGGCCTATGATTTGAAAACAGCCCAAAATTAATCTATCTGCCACTGGCAAAATGTATTTTCTTTGAATGTGGGTTTCAATGCTGTTTCAATGAATGTGAGTTTCAAGGGCAGAGAAGTTTTAATGCTAAGTTTTCATTGTGAGACTGCATTGCTTTGTTTAGTAGATGACTTAGTGTTTGTGCTGTAAAATACAAAATAAAACTTTCAAATGAAGTCAAACTCATCATACAAGTAAAGCAGTATGCACATTAGTGTTTATGGTAAATGGAGTGAAATAGCCAAGTAATGGTTCATTGGAATGGCTGCAGAGGCTCCATTCAACCGTGATTTTGTCAGGGGGGGAAGGGCAGCAAACTCAGACTGGCCCAGCTGAACTATACCTCCCAACTGGCCAGTTTTTCAAAGAATGAATAGATTTTTGCTTCTTATTTTTGGTTTGTTCTTCATAAAATTTGTAGTTTTCTGGCAAATCATTTAGAAATTAAGTCACTAAATAATGATACACTGAGTTTCAGACTTCATAACCTTCAGAAAAATGCATGCTCAAGTAAGAACTGTTATTCTATCAACTGTCTCAATTTATACAAGAGCAATCTTTAGTACTGTTTATATGTTCCCCCAGTATATTTGGCCTTGTTCAGATTTACTGCATTAACAGGTTGAGAGGTACATGCAAATAAATTGCTTTATAGAATTAGGCATAGCCAACCTCTCAACTGTCTCCGATTTTGGCTTAAAATGCTGCTCTTCCCCCTAATAATCCCTCCACAAAATAGTATTTTTGGAAGAAAACATGGAGGGTTTACAATTAAGAAATAACTGTAATAATCAAAGTTATAGATTACTTGAAATGCATGTAGATTCTTTTATTTTGTCAGCTGCTCAAGTTAGCAGTACTAATATTAAAGTGTCCCTTCTTTGACAGGTTCCCAGCTGTATTGTGTGGCTATTTTATATTTTTGCATCACATTTGGTCCATTTTTCATAAAATTGTGATGTCCTTCAAGGATGCATCTGCAGTCATAACAAATGGGTTGTCCTGTCGTCAGGCAGCCCTTCGGTCGGCCGGATTCCAAAGTCTGGGTCCGGCTTCGGCTGATGTCGCACTTCACCCGACGTCATCTCTGCTGGTCTTCGGGTATAAAGGCATCAGCCGACACCATTTTCCTCAGTCTTTCTTGCCGCGTGGCGCCCGAAGCAGAAGCTGTTCGCAAGTGCCGGTCGGTCAGATCCAGAAATTACTACTACCGAATACTACTTCGAAGACTTCTAAAAAGCTAAGTACCCCGTTGGGGACTCTTTCTTGCCTCAGCCGATGTCAGAAAAAGTCAATAACTGTTTAACTTGTGGGAAACAAATACCTCATAAAGATTTCCACTCTTACTGCCTGCCTTGCTTAGGCCCAGACCACGACGTAGCAGCCTGTTCAGCCTGTGCTTCCTTCAACCGACGAACGCTTAGGCATCGGTCGGAGTTTGCTGAACAGTTTTTCGGCTCAGATTTTGCGTACATTATGCCGTCGGATCCTCCGACTACCCAAATTGTTAAAAAACGCAAAGAAAAAGACCGACACTCGCGGTCCGCGGTTTCGGCCGAAACCACGGTTAAGCAAGCCGCGAGTGTCTCGGTTTCGGCCGAAACCGAGAAAACCGGTCAACCTTCAGCCGAATCCATGACTACTACTGAGGCTCCTGCTACCTTAGTTGAATCGGCCTCTGAAGTTTTGCCTACTACTGTGGTTCCTAGTGATTTATCAGACACCATCCCTTTGGATGTCTCTACCCCAGCACGTGGTGCAGCTAGGCCTCCTTCAGCCATGTCTGTTAAGGCCTTTGCCAGGGCTAAAGCAGCCAAAACTGTTAAATCAGTGCCTGTTAAGCCCCCCTCACACAGGCCCTCTTCTAGTTCACAAATGCTTACTCTGGCAGAGGATTTAATATCCTTAATTAGAGGATCCCAATCTCACCCAGACAGGGCCTCTCAGCCCCCAGAAAAGAGACCTAGAGCAGAGCCCCCCGAGCCAGTGTCCTCTGATGATTCTTCGGATGACTCAGACATTACAGATCAGCCAGAGGCTCCTTTTTCTACTTATGAAGATTCCGATGCTGAAGAATCCATTCCATCTGCCTCCCCACCAGAGGAATTTTCCTTTGGAGAAACCTTACATGCCATGAGAGAACAATTCCAATGGCAGGGACAAGATTTCTCAGATTCAAGAAAAAGGCTTAGGACTTTTCTGCACTTACCACAGCATAGGCCCTTAGCTATACCTCCAGTACTGCCTGTTGTGGATGATGCATTTAATAATGTTTGCACTGCTCCTGATACTTTACCTCCAGCCCCTGCCAAACCAGATAGATTTTACAGGGTGCCAGACACTCATCACCACCTATACAAGGCGCCACTTGCAGATCCTGAGACTATATCCCAGGGGCCTAAGGCAGTGGCCTCGACTTCAGCAAAAAACCCTATTCCTTCTGAAAGGGAATCCAGGTCCTTAGAGATGGGGGAAAAAAGTTTACACCTCTGCAACTCTCTCAGCTAGAGCTCTAAACTGTCAGTTTCATATGATCCAATACCAAGAGTTTATGCTTGATCAGTTAACTAAGAAGCTGTCCTCTGATGACTCCTTAGATAAGAAATATGTTTTAGAAATGGTGAATAACATTCAGCAGGTTAGTAACCATTCTTTAAAATGTGGCTATGATGCACTGGAGGCTTCATTTAGATCAGCCATGACTGGCACAGTGATAAGAAGGCATGCATGGTTGAAAGAACAGGTCTTGCCGGATCATGTTAAAGCAAAGCTGTTAGATGCTCCTATGGATAAGGCCAGTTTATTTGGTACACCTGCTCAGCAAGTAATGAAGAAAATGGAAGAGAAGGCAAAATCTGTACAAACAGTTAAGGATTTCTTACAGGTTCAGCCCCCAAGGTTTAGCAGGAACTGGCCTGCCAAAAATTGGTCCTTTCCAGACTCCTCAAAATCTCAAAGAGGCAGGAATAGACGCTCTAGAGGCAGAAATCAATCCAGAGGAGGTGCCTACAGAGGACTGACAGTGGCAAGGCAATAACCGAGGCACAGACACAACCACTGCCACTGCAACAGGACAAACACAGTGACTTGGCTCTGACACCGCCTACCAGGGAGCAAATAGCAGCACCTTTAGGCGGAAAGTTAGCCTTATTTTCGAAAAATTGGCACTATATCACAAAAGACAAGTGGATTTTGCAAACCATAGACCAAGGCTACAGGTTCCACTTCCACACCTTACCAGTAAAAAGAGGAATGCCAAACCTACCTCCAAATCAAAAAACAGAAGCTCTAAAGCAGATAGCTCAATTAACAAAGATGAGAGCTGTGGAAACAGTACCAATAACAGAACAGGGCAAAGGATTCTACTCCAGACTCTTCCTAGTACCAAGAAAAGAGAAAAGTTGGAGACCTATTTTCGACCTGTCCGTCTTAAACACATACATCATTGTCCCAAAATTCAAAATGCTGACCCTACAGCAACTTCTTCCCATGCTGGGCAAGGAGTGTTGGCTGGTAACTAGATCTCAAGGAGGCATACCTGCACGTCCCCATACGACCAAACTGCAGAAGATACCTCAGATTTCTTGCAGGATCAGAGCATTATCAATTCTCAGCATTGCCCTTTGGCTTATCTACTGCACCCAGAGTATTCACAAAATGCCTGGCATCAGTAATCGCTCACTGCAAGCTACAGGGAATCCAAATTTATCCATACCTGGACGACTGCCTGTTACAAGCGGACAACAAAAGCAAGCTGACAACAGATTTACAAAGAGCCATTTGCTTACTACAAGCCCTGGGATACACAGTCAATTTAAAAAAGTCAAGACTGATTCCATCCCAAACAAGAAACATTCTTGGGTGCGGAATTGGACACAGTAAAACAAATGGCATTCCTAACTGCAGAAAAACAAGAACAACTCCCTCTTTACTTCTTGGCATTAACAAAACAGAACAAACTAACAGCAAGAAAAGTACTGCAGGCCTTGGGCTTCATGGCATCATGCATAATCCTGGTCCCACATGCCAGACTGCATATGAGAAAACTACAGTGGTACCTAAAGAATTTATGGTCTCAACATAGGCACAGCTTAGAAACCGAAATCCCACTAATCCCATGCCTGAAACAGGAGTTCCTATGGTGGGCTCAAGCATGCCAGTCAAACCCAGGCTTGCCCTTCCACAACTTTCAAGCAAGCCAAACCATCACAACGGACGCCTCAGACCTAGGCTGGGGGGGCGCACATGTTGGACAAATGCATACAAGGATTGTGGACTCCAGACCAGCTGCACCTGCACATAAACCAAAAGAAATGCTGGCAGTAAAACTAGCAATCCAGAAATTCAGACCATTCCTCAAAGAAGGCCATTTAATGATAAGGACAGACAACACCACAGTCATGTGGTACATCAACAAACAGGGAGGCACTCATTCATACCCCCTATGCAGAATGACTCTGGACCTTTGGAATATGGCTCTGAGCTACAACATCCAGTTACAGGCAATATTTGTGCCGGGAAAAGAAAACATCCTAGCAGACATGTTAAGCAGAACCACCTCGGATGCTCACGAATGGATGCTACATCCGGACATCTTCAAGGCCATCACAAAGAAATGGGGAATGCCACAAATAGACCTATTCACATCCCCACTCAATCACCAACTCAAAAAATTCTGCACAAGGACATACCACCCACTTGCATGGAAGGTGGACTCTCTATCCTTCAGTTGGAAAGGCCTGACAGCATATGCATTTCCACCTCTTCCTTTGATGCACAAGGTACTACTGAAAATCAAAGAGGAACGTCCAAGGATAATCCTGATAGCTCCGAATTGGCCAAGACAACACTGGTATCCATTGCTGAGGAGCATGTCTCAGGGGAGAATGTGGTCAATACCCTGATGCCTTTGATGTTAACTCAGAACAACTACAACATCATGCACCCAAACCTAAAACCTTGCAACTGACTGCCTGGAACATCACATAGCAGCAACTAACCCAGACCTATCCCAAAGGGTTAAAGACATTATCCTTGAAGCCCGCAGACCTTCAACAAGAAGGAACTATGCAGGAAAATGGAAAAGGTTTGTCATTTGGAGCACTGAAAGAGGAAAAGATGTGTCGAACATAGACATTGCTAACATCCTGGAGTACTTGGCAGAGCTTCTACATACAGGCCTGTCCTATTCCTCCATCAAGATACATGCATCAGCTATTTCAGCAGAATACAGCTTCGATCCACCTGTCTTTTCGCATCCTCTACTCAGGCAGTTCCTCAGAGGGAACAAGAATGTAAAACCTCCTAGGAAACCACCATTACCAGCATGGGACTTGAACTTTGTGCTAGAAAAATTGACACTCCCTCCATTTGAACCAGCAGCGACAGCAGATCTTCAACATCTATCATGGAAAACTGCTTTCCTACTGGCAATTACTTCAGCAAGGAGGGTTTCGGAACTACAGGCCTTAATGGCAGTACAACCCTTCCTAATCTTCCATCAAGATAGGGTGTCCATGAGAACTAATCCTACATTTATGCCTAAGGTGGTATCCAGAGTGTCCTTAAACCAGGCAATCCACCTACCTACCTTCTTTCCCAATCCACAGAACAGGGGGGAAAGACTGCTGCATACCTTGGATGTACATAGACAGTTACACTACTACCTGGACAGAACCAAAGGTAATAGAAAAACTGACCAGCTTTTAGTAGCCTATGCCACAGGAAGGGAAGGAAAAGCAATTTCCAAACAGACAATCTCCAAATGGATAGGAAATTGCATAAGATTCTGTTACTCTTACCATGGAAAACCAATTCCACAGAACATAAGACCTCATTCTACAAGGGCTACAGCCACTACCACAGCTTTCTTACGAGGAGTGGCAACCAAGGACATTATTGAGGCGGCTACTTGGACCTCCGTGCATACATTTGCCAAGCATTACAATTTACCTCTATACTCTAGATCCCGAGCAGGGTTTGCCACTGCTGTACTGCAAGGGATCCTAACTACACCATAATTCTTCTTCCTCCTCCCCTAGTTTGGCTATGGTATTCTACCCATTTGTTATGACTGCAGATGCATCCTTGAAGGACATAGTACAGTTTTGTACCTACCATAAATGTAGATGTCCGAACAGGATAGCATCTGCAGTCAGGATTACCCACCCTCCTTCCCCTCTGTGGTACTCCTAGGGTATTTACCCTCCTAATAGCTAGCTGGGGGGGAGTCTCTTATGGTGTATTTGTTTGTATATATGTACATACATGCTTATTTTTGTGTTTGCCTTCTACTATTTTGGAAACATTGGCATTTATCCAAAATTTAGCTTTCCAAGAGGGCAATTGGCATCTGGGGCAAGAAACACTGAGGAAAATGGCGTCGGCTGATGCCTTTATACCCGAAGACCAGCAGAGATGACGTCGGGTGAAGTGCGACATCAGCCGAAGCCGGACCCAGACTTTGGAATCCGGCCGACCGAAGGGCTGCCTGACGACAGGACAACCCATTTGTTATGACTGCAGATGCTATCCTGTTCGGACATCTACATTTATGGTAGGTACAAAACTGTACTTTTTTTGGCAAATTAGTGACAAATCACTAAAGACTGAAGTTAGAAAATAATGACAGACATTTGAGTTTCAGATTTTATACCCTTCAGAAAAGTCATACTAATGCAAGACCTATTCTATTATCTTTCTAAGTTTATTAGAGCAATATTTAAATTGTCCTTATTTGTGGGCATTTGTCCCACTTCTGTGTATGGCTTTGTCCAGATTTCTTGCTCTGAGGTTGAGAGGTATGACACGTGTCAGGGCCATCACAGTCAGCCAGGGACATTTCAAATTGTGACATACTTGTTGCACCCCACTCCACCAGGTACTGACTCTGGATGTGTCCAAGCAAGGCAAGGAGTAGTTATGCAGTGTAAATGTGCAGTGCCCCCCCCCCCCCATCCAAGGTAGTCACAAGTACTACAGTGGCTTTTCATCTGTCCTTGATTTTGCAGAAAGGTCTGGTTTCTGTCATATTTTTGTACCGTTGATTTATGCTTATTACTCAAAGTGCCTGTTGCTCTGTGTTTAAGTAGCAATGCTTTAATGACCATAATGTAAGCTTGTCTGCGATCGTAAGATGCAAGTAAGCTTTAATAAGCATACTGTTAAAGAATTGCCAACATTGAAAGCCTTTCTGTTTTTGCCATGCAGAGAATAATTGACTAGATAATGTATAAGCCTTGGGTATTAAAGGACAGGATTCCATTATTTTAAAAAGCCCATTACACTTGGAGACTTCCAGTCATCTCTACAGACTTTACCTGTAAACTAAACAGAATGCCAATCATGTGTGGTCCATAACCTGTACAGTAATCCTTTAAGCAATGTATCTTGAGCTTGTTTCTTGTTTGCTTTTCATTTTTTACTTACATGTTTTCCCCATGAAACAAGTAGATAGTTGTCAGGCAGCAGGTCTTTTTTGGATAAGAAACATTTTTACAAGTGGGGGCATCACAGAGATTTCTACTTTCAGCATGTTACTTGGCACTTTAATAAAGCTGAATATAAATTATAATTAGAACTGCAGTGCAAGGGTTTGAGTTAAGTGCTTCTGGTTTTGCTTGTACTTGATTTTGACTGGCATTCCAGTAATGTATTTAAAAAGTAATTTATTTTTTCATGCCTCACAACCTTCTGTTTCCATCTAGATATTAAGTAAGCTGTCATGCAGCCAATGCATTGAAATATTTTTATTCTTCTACACTTATTTTTGTCTTGATTGGGCTCTCATAATGATGGTTTGCCACCCAGGGCAGCGTATTTAATTAAAGTTAGTTTTTGTGGTTTTGAGCATAGCTCCTCCCCTTTCTGGTTGGCCACACCCCTTCCCCTTGACCCCACCCATTCAGCTGTCTCCTGCAGCCCCCCTTTGATTTGAAGTCACCAGCCGCCACTGCCATTAATAGAGTACAATGCTCCTTCCTGTATGTATCTCACCTGACTCCTGCAGCAACTGGAGAGACTACAGAGGTTTCTCACTAAGAAGATTCAGGGCCTCCAAACCATGACCTACACGGAAAGCCTGAAAGCCATGTCACTGTACTCTATATTATACAAACTACTGAGGTGTGACTTGTGCCTAGTTACAAGTAAGTTCTTCTCTACTCTTCAAGAAACAGATACAACTGAACAAAATGACTGACTATATTTGAATAAAACAGGCTTCTGATTTCATGCTTTTGGGCTGCAAACAATTTATCACTGCTTTGTACACATTTTTCTATCACATATTTTATTTACACCACTATTTTGGTATTCTGGGTTACTTTCTACTCTTCTAACTGGCAATAAAAGAACATGCTAGATTGTTCATACATATATATGTATGTATCTGTAAATATATTTATATATACAGAAATATATATATAAATATATATATATATGTATATATATATATATATATATATATATATATAGGGAGAGAGAGAGAGCAGGTAGGCCAAAGGATGCAGCCTCCCCAGGTGCAGGGCGTTAGGGGTTGTGATCAGCACATGCTAATTTGTCGGTAGAACTCTACTGGTGTTTATTTTCATCCAGGCATTTCTGAGTGACAGTGTGGAAATGAATTCTGATGCTGCCTTTGCAGTCTCTGTGTAATATAAGTGTAGCAAACTGCTTGCTAGAAATGTAGTTTTCTAAAAGTAGAATACATATATATATATATATATATATATATATAAAACGTTTTTTTTGTGCCTTAAGTTGGATTTGAGGAGTGTCAGTTGGGGAAGGATGGACCAGCTAGGTAGGGGAAAGCAACGGACTTTTTTCTACTCAACATGGATTGGAGGAGTGAAAATATTGGGAAAACTGAATTGACCTGGCCTATGACAGGTGAAAGGAATATACTTTTTTATTTTATTTTGCTGGAGTCAAGGGGTGTTAGATCATGGAGTGGCACTTGGCATCAGATTTGTGCAATCAGCTGGCAATAATGTTGACATACAGTTATATGTACATTTCTGGGGTATCTGTGGAGTGTCCGGAGGTTTGGAGGCACATCATTTTGTCTCTTGCTTTTGGGGTGTGCCTTATAAATTAGTACACTTTATGGTTCATTTCTAAGAGTTACAGTGAGTATGCAATGTCAGATTATAGAGTTTAGTACTTGTTGTTTAGAAAGTTTGTGTAGGTACAATAGTTGCTCTTTCTTTGCTTTTTAATCGAATTAGAGTTATATTTAAAAATTGTCTCTGATTTTGGGTATTACTCTTTGGTTTGAAGATTTCTTACAGTAAAACAATGAGAGGCATGGGTAATACTGAATCCTATTAACAGGGATATTATTATCATCTCTACTATTACTGATTCATGAAATAAAAGAAATAAGACAACAGTGAAGTGGTCGTAAGTCCAATAACACCAAAGGATAAAGCAAAATAAAGCACTGGAAACCACTCCAAGCACACTAAAGAGACGGTTCCGTGGAATGGTTTCCAGTGCTTTCTTTTGCTTTATTTTAATTCATGAAATAGCCTAAGAATGCTCTGTTTATTTTAAATGTCAAAGCCTGAGTCTAGCCATATTAAATCTGCTATGTTCACTATGCCTAGCCCTTGTGAATGTGGCATTGTAAATCATTTACAAATGTAATCTGTCACTGCCTAAAACGATTCACTCTCCTGTACCTTACTGTCCTTGTTACCCTTCTTCCTCCCAGGTTAATGATGAATATGCTTTTTTAACTTCAAGTTTAAAAGAAAAAATGATTATTCTCCTAGCATTTAGCATGAAATGTAATTGGTGCAGGAAATGTGTGATTTCCTAATAAGTTTGTCCTCTTCACTCCCCCTTACTGCTTCCCTCTTTGCATTTGTTAGTTCTATACAGCCATCTTATATGCGCTCCTCCTTGTCCCCTCCCTCATCCTTGATCTTATTTCTGTACAACTAAAAATAGATAATAGCGTAACTTTTTTATTCTCGTACATACGGTTCCTTCTTGCTTTCATCTTGCAAATAATACATGGGTTTTGAATATACCATTGCAACATAGGATTCCTTTTTTCTTTCTTTTTTTTTTTGGGGGGGGGTGGGGGGTTGGGGGGTTGCCAGTCCAGTATCCATCAGCTACACTTTCCTTTGATAATAAATGTAATGCCTTCTTATGTTTTGTTTGTATTGTTCAATACATGCTTAATCCTTAGTGTAATATTTCCATTACCTAGTCTTCCACTGAAGTCCGTACATTTTGCACATTTAATTAATTTTCATATGAAAAAAATCATACATTTTCTACTCCATTTAACCTTTCCCTTTTCATCTCTTTTATACCGACTTATTTATCACATTCTTCATAGAGCTCAGTTCTTTGTCGTTTTTTTCCACGTTATCTACACTATATACACACTTATTTACACTTTGATGCACTAGTTTTCCATCTCCAGGATGATTTACCTTTGTGTACCATAATACGTACTTTATAACACCTAAAAAAGAATAATAGCAAACTTTTCCCATTTTCAGTTTTTAAATCGCTAAATATTGCCTTCTATTTCACAGTGAATATATTTCACCAGTTCTTTTTTTTTTCCTCACTTTCAAGTTTTAAATTGCTAAATATTGTCTTCTTTTTCACAGTGAACATATCTGACTGGTAAAAAATAATATTTGTTTTGTGTAACTCCACAGCAGTTCTCCCTAAAACTCACATTTCAAAAGAAAACATTAATTGAGGCTTGCTTGTTAAATGATTCTCTGAAATAAGCCATCATGTTTATGCGTTGTGACTTGAGAGTTTGTTATGTTAAAGGGGTGCAAAGTGGAGGTAGATTCCACCTGCGGAAGGGCCTATATCCTATTCTTCTCATTTCTACTGCAGCCCACAGCCACAGACACACACACACACACACACACACACAAATACACTCACACACGCACAAACACACACACACGCGCGCATGCGCACACACACACACACACACACACACACACACACACACACACTTGATTCTTTGTTCATTTGCTTTTCAGTAAAGTGTGATTCTTTTGACTGATTTGACTAAATTATTTTCCTTATTGAAAAATAAAACTATTTTAACATTAAATAATGCAATCAACTTGGCTGATTAAGGCATGAACAATGCCTTCCTTCTTGCAATGCAGATTTTACTTTGTTTTTATCGCATCTAGGTCTTGACTGGAAAGAGTACAACTTGCATTTTGCATCAGAATGAGATGATAATTTGATATCATCCTGCATTTGAGTAACCAGATTAGATGTAATGGGAGACTCAGCACTCTTAACTGTAGAACAGAACCATGTTGTTTAGACAGAATAGGTAAAGTCTGGATACAAAAAGGAGAATAACGTATTTATAGATCTCAATAAAGGGGAACATTTCGAATAAATCTCTGGCATATGCACAAAAAGCTGTGCTGAGAAGATGATGATCTGCATATAAGATCATAGGATCATAGGAGGTTACTAGGCAAATGGTCCTGGGGCCCTTACAAGCCTAGCCAAGAGTTTATCCCCAAAAAAGAAACTTCAGTCAGCACCTGTTGCCCCTGTCAGTGAGGGATACAGGTAGAACCCCTGGGACAAATTTGTGGTTTCCCATCTACTCATCAAGGTTGCGCTTGAAGAGGGTCAGCAGGGTACTTTTTTTGACATGTATGGGAACTCTACTCCAGAGACGGGGCAGCCTCTAGGAGACAAACCTGTCTCTCCAGCACATTTTGTTCATGTCACATATTAGATTTAGGCCTTTTGAGTGAGTAATGTGCAAGGAGTTAGACTTATGGATATGGAACAGTAGTAGGGCAGGTCAGATATTTCCTTGTAGGCAAGACACAGATCACCCCTGAGCAGTGTGCATGATACCGAGTAGTGTGATAGTGATTTGAGCCTGTCCACATAGGACAGGTGTTGGAGGCTATGGATTCTCTTTATGAGGTATTTCTGTGGCCTTTCCAGTTGGTGCAGGTGTTTGGAGAGGTACATACCAAATGGGGAGTTATACTCAATTGCTGGCGTAATGAGGGAGGAGTATAAAGAGGTAATGACCTCCTTTTTTCTGGTTGCAATCCCTTAACTTATGTGATGAACCAAGTAGAAAGCTTTACTGACCACTGCTGCTACATGATGGTCAAATGTGAGATTGTTGTCAACCTGAGTACCCAGGTCCCTCAGCACAGGTTGTGTGTTTAGGGGGTTGCCATTGATGTGGGAATCAGTATGACAAAATGTCTTCATTTTTGAGTTATAGAAGTTCCATATATGAAAAACTGTTTGTACGTTTGACACTTTGTTTAAATGAATGGCAATAGTTAAACCTACTGAAAAATATATCATAATTTACTCGGTCAAGAATATATAATTGCCATGATAGTCTCAGTGCTGCCTTAATGAACATTGTGAGTGTCGACATAGTAGAGGCACTCAATTGGTATTTATAACAGGAGAGATTATACTCCTATAGGCAGAGAGTTAGCTGACAGAAACCAACCATTTAAAATGTTTTATATAATGCCTCTTAAAACAACTTACTGTGAGGAAATCGAATTCCATGTCTGCTGTATTAGTCAAGTATATTCCCATAGTAATAACATGGCAGTATTACAAAACTCTTTGAAGCTTTTGTAAATTTGAAGGTGCGGCTTAAAAGAAGGTTCTTATTCCTCTTATCTCTCACTGTAGGCATGCATAGTAAATATCCTAGAAAATACATCTTTCTTACTTCTGATAATTTACCAATGAATTTATTCTATCTTTTTAAGACTGCACTATTTCCATCACATTTCTATTTACTGATCCAAACAAGAGATCTTTTTTTCTATGGTTTCTGTATCTGCAACATATCTGGACAGGTTTTCTTAGTAGCATCATAATATAGTAAATATTGAATGATGTCCTAAGGATTGCAATATGGGGCTGCAAGAATGTTCAGAGACTATCTGATTTCATGCCGAGTGCAAAATAGAAATAATATCCCATAAAATTCTACAATTTGATTATAGTCAAAAGCGGAAAGCATCCTATTTTATGAGTGCCTTCTAGATATAATAAGGCTCTGCAACTTACATTGTATTGCACCCTTTGTAGTCCCTTTTACACAGAGGAGTGGGTAAAATTGACTAATACCAGTGATTTATTGGCATATTAGATGGTCTCTGCATGAGAAAACACAGATTAAAATGGAAAAGCTTCACTGTGACCATTTATATTGCATCAGCTATCAGAAAAAAATATTCTACCAGTGCCACTCTGTTGCATTTCAGGAAAAAGAGCTTCACTTAACAGATATTAAAGAGGGAAGCACTTTACAGAACATTCAGTACTTCCCATAATGAGTTTCAAACATGTTTTTAATTATCTGCAGCGCACAAAATTGTTACGTACATGAGCTGTGAAAATATGCTTCTTTTGGCAAAAGTTCTTGGCTCAGGGTTACATTTGTGATAAGGCACATCTGTAACTTCAATTCAAACTGTGCCAGCATCTGAAATTAGTTGCTTGCTTTTGGGGAAACAAGTTCCTTTTGAGCAATAATTGAGTTTGCTTGGTTTTAAATAGGCATTTACTTTCTTGATAATAAATTCTAATTCTCACTTGTCTGACACTAAAAGAACTGTGCACCCTTGAAGAGTTCTTTTAAGAATTATAAAATTGCCTACTAAAGGTAAGTATCTTTATTCAGCAGAAACAGATTTTTAGATGCTTGAAAAATGCTTAGGATGATATATGAGCATTTTGTCTTGTTAATTACTACCTTATATGTATTTGTTCCTGTATTAAATGCTTTTCTTAAAATCTGTAATCTCAAAAATGTCCTTCCATAATGAGTAGCTAATGCATGCTTTTTCTGTTACTTATACTTCCAGAGTTTGTCATTTTGTAGTATATAAGATATGAAAAAGAAAAAAAATGATGATAAAATTATGTATGCACCCATTGAGGACTTCAAGCAGCAGATACACTGCATTTTTATAAAAACAATGACTATATTTGAGTAAACACAAAGTTGGACTAACTTTGCCAAAACAGGAAAGAAAATCTAGTCACAAGATAGAAATAAATCAGCAACTTGGTAACATATTCAATGGAAAACATTATTTTAAATAGCCAGTGCGGTGACCATTCTTAATGTATGTGCTAACAGAAGTTTGGGAGCTGACAGCCTTAAATGCATCTTTTCAAATGAATATACCAGTCACTTTGTGTATTCCCACCATAGTTTACTGACGAAAACAGAGAGTCTTCTAACACTACATTTCTGGATGAGTAAACCAATGTCGTGCCCACAAATCCTTTTACCAACAGTTCTCTGCTGAAACAACTTGGGGTATCAGCTCCCAGGAATTCCAGTGGCAAAAAACTCTAAGAGCAGCTTGTAAATATTTATATGACTGTTTTTATCACTGTTTATCTCTAAATGTATAATAATATCATTACTTAGCATCTGTCTCTAAACTGTATTAATCTGTACATATTATATGTTTACATGCTTTTCATTCTGTTTTTGTGTAATACTGTCTGTTTTGTTAATACTGCTTGTGTCTAACTGTTTTGAATTTTATGTACTATTGTCCCAGTCCCCTTCAATAAAGAAATCACACCGAATGACATTTGATGACCTTTATTAAACTTCCATAAACATAACTTGTTAACCGACATTTATTAATTACAACGGAAACATAGTATAGTTGAGTTAATCACTGCATAAACATCCAGATAATGTTAATCAGGACAGTGTGCACTCATCCTGACCTAGTAAGCAGCATCCATACCTCTACTTGTTTACTTTATGAAGCAGCATCACAGTACTCACTTCATTTACCCTCGATTGAATTAACCCATCCAGCCAAATAAGCACCGTTCTTACCTCCACTCGCTTATTTTATTTGCCAAGCAGTGTCCAACTGCTTCCTTTACTTTTCCAACTCATTGTAATGAACATCCAAAACCAGAGGGGGGAACAGAAGAAGGCAAGCCTGCCCCTGTTCTCCCCCCACCAGCTTGACCAGGCTGTTCCCCCTCCTTTCTCCTACCAAACTTCCAACAACCCACCGACTCATTAAAAGTTCTTAAGCCAAGCATCATTCAGTGCACACCCCCCTCTCCAACCAAACTAGATCTGTGTTTCTACACCTCCCAAACCCTATCACATAATTATCTAATGTGGCCAGTTTTGAATAAAATCCCTTCATCAATGCAAAATTTACCAGCCATAACCTCATAATGAAGTATAACCCTTGAACCTTAAACAGACTCTCACTTAACTACCAGTATTAGCTCCGCAATGATTTCCAGTTCATTACCTGCCACTTGCACTACCAAACACTAAGTCCACACCACGAAAACCCCACACAAGAACAATTGCACAATTGTGTGTAACTGCAGTCCTATTTAACTGCCCAGTATACCTATTAATATTCAAATTGAAAACCCCCTTCCAATCATTGGTGTAGCAATCCTCATTACCAACTTTGATATAACGTCCAATGACATCCTACATGCTCTAACCAACAAAACGTCCTCCAAATGACTGATATCCCATATCCATGTATATACCTACGATGTAATCCACCAGAAATCCAAGTCCAATGCATCCCAAAATAAGTCCATGTAAGTGACATACCATCATGCCCACCTGCAACTCATTCTTCCACCCAACTGATCTCCTAATTATTAAATGAAATTATGTTTATAATGAATCAATTGCATAGTCATCCTAGCATCGTACCCACTACCCTTACACTGCAACAATCATCTGACATCTAAGTCTACCTTATTAATGACTTCAATCCCATGAAAGACCACACAATTCATGGCCATGTCCCTCCTGGGTAAGGGCAGCATGTGCTGCATGTGAAATAAGGAACCTTAACCACCTGAACTTGGCTAAGT
Organism: Protopterus annectens; assembly: GCF_019279795.1. Lineage (NCBI taxonomy): Eukaryota > Metazoa > Chordata > Ceratodontiformes > Protopteridae > Protopterus > Protopterus annectens. The sequence continues at coordinate 1,318,828,432 of NC_056746.1, read as the reverse complement.
TCGGGGTAGGGCCATTAGACTAGTAGCTGCCCATGATCCTGGAAGTGGTGCGAGTCATCCCTCCCCCTGTGGGAACCCCAGACTCCCCATAAACAATCCCCAACCCTGCAATACCCTGCTCTGAACATACAGTTTCCTCCCTTTGTCCCTACACCCACCAACCAAAATGCACTAAATCTGATGTGTCTTATTGAGTACCAATTGAAGTATGAACCAGCTACCGTATTGTTCACCACCCCAGTAAGCAAAATTCAACCCCAGCAGCACCACTACCTTTCAATTCCACTTCTTTAGGCCACTGAGTGTTACACAGTCTGCACTTCCTCTGCCTCTGCCGTCATTGCACACCACTCTACCGCAAGAACCTCCATCATCTTTTGAGACGGCTACCTTCATCTCACTGGCCAGAGCCCATGCTACTCTTCCCACCTTTTAAATTTGCTTCTTTCAGGCCACTTAGGGTTTACTTCACCCCACCTTAATATTCTGCTATATTACTGTATCCTGCCTAGTCTTGAATAGCCTCTTGCACATTTTAAAACCTAATCAGTTAACTGAAATGCCAATAGAAATGGGATTTGTAATGGATGCTAATAATGAATTGACCAGGTGAACTATACTATGAAATTCAACTTACTGGTGTAATGTAGCTATCCCAATAGGTGTACTGCTGGGCAACTGCATTGCCCTGGTCCTAAGTATGTTAGTAGACCACCTTCTTAAGATTTGGTCTCCATTAAATATGCTGTCACCTAAGCAAAAGGAACCATTCTAGTACCCACTTAACATTTTTACCAGTGAACCTATGTTATCGCTGAATAACACATTTTAGTGTTCTTACTTGGGATCTTGTGTTTAGTACAAGAAATACTGTTAGATTATGATTTCATAATTTTCTTTTTCCTCAACGAATGCTTCGACAACCTGGACAAGATTAATTACTTGTGCCACTGAAAACTGTAATCCACCCCGAATGCAAACCTCAGCATCCTGCCCCATTCGCACCCTACATTTGACTGCACCCCACCTCGGAACCTTCTCATGGCATCACCTGTACCAATTGAAATCCCATCTACAATCTTTCACCAAACCAAGGGGCTGCACAGCATCCCAGCCACCAAATGATGCAGCAGCACACCAGAAAATATTACCAAAGCCAGCCACCACTAGGAAGCTGGGCTAGAAGGTTCTGCTTTAGCAGGAATTGACTGAAGGGTATTAAATCTGAATGTCAAATGTCTGTCCTTATTGCCTAACTGAAGTCTTTGAGGAATCAGCCTTAGCTGCCAGAAATCCCCCAATGTCATCAACAGCCAAAACCTGAAACAAAATTAATTAATTCTGTAAATCTGTACAGTTGATAGGCATGCAGAGAGTCTCCAACCCCCCCACCCCCCTCCACTGACATTCTGGCTCCCCAGACAATTAACCAGGTGCACAGAAATAGGCCTGTATGAAGTCCTGCCTGGATGGAACAGAATGGAGGTCTACTATATGGAGTGTTCTGAAAATCACTGAAAATGACTGACACTTCTAAAACTGCAGTGGTTTAAACTTCCCAGATATGTTATGCCTTGCAATGAATTAAATAGTGTCATGTATGCAGAAAGTTTGTGACCATACAGGATTTATTAAAATCGATCGTATGTGTTGTCTTCACAACAGATAACTCTATTTTAAAGTATACACTACAATAACTGTTAAGGAATAGACTTTTATTTGTAGCTTTTTTTTTTTTTTATTAACATGTTCTTCCTTGAGAAGAACGGGGATCCCTAGTGTCTATCAGTTGCCCTATGTGCTTGCAAGAACAGCCCCTGCCAAATGGCCATGCTTCTAAATGCCAAAAGCAATTTGTCCTGATCCGCCTTCAGAACCAAATCCACCCTCCCCCCATACCCATTAGTGCAACTGATGCAACAAATAGCAGCAACATCAAGACCTTGTCCTGCATCTGAAGGCAAGCATCCAACCATCATACAAATCCACCACCAGCATGGCAAAGCTGCCACTTACCTCTTTCTTATGCCAGCCACCTCACCCTTACACAGTATGTTAAGTTGTACCTCAGCAGCCCTACCCAATATCTCAGTGCAAGAAGGGCTGCAAACCAGAGCCCCCAAGTCAGGAACACTTCAGACATTGTCCTCACCCACACAAAGAGCCTGTGGAACTCATAAAAACTAGCAAAGTTAACAGAATAACAGGTCTTGTCTGCCTATGCTGAAGGTAAGAGCCAAGTACAATATACATCTTGATTTCCAAACTGCGATCTGACATGCTTGCCACTTAAACACACCATAATCAGAGGCAAGAATCTGTCTGTACTGCAAAAAACTGTACAACCGTGGCATATTCCTTAATATTCCCTGCCTCTTCATGAAGAAATTGCACAATTAAGCGATACGGCCACTCCGACAATTATTGCCACCATGTGTGCGCACAATGGCAGCCCTTACTTCATCTCACTTAGGACCTGGGGAAAAACAGCTAGAAGCTTCGAATGAGCACTTGCCTTGACGAGTGATTAGCAACACATGGACAAACTTCACAGTCAAAGCCAGTTCATCAAGGAGCTAAAGCCCCCACCGATCCCGCACACTCAACCGCTCATGAAGACACTCAAACTGGCCAAAAAACCTTCATTAGCAAACACAGGCACTCCACAAAACTCAGTTCAGCTGAAACACCTGCTACTCCAGACACGGCCGTAACCACTCCTGCCTGCCATGCAATAGTTCTTAACTCTCTCTTTCCAACTCTCAGTTGCTGTGAAGACAACTTTATCAACAGCCCGAACAAAAAGGAAGCTGCCAGCCCACACATCCCAATTCAACAGCACCATACTGCAGCTCACCATCAGCAGAAACCAAGAAATGGCACAACAACAATAATTTAAACCATGTTAACTGCCTCCAACCACAATCACCAACAAATAAATCAAATGCTACTATCTGAAAGGCCACCCAAGCAGCAACAACTTACCCTGAGTAAATAAACTGTCAGGGCCGAAAAACAATAATCCACCAAGACCTCTCCAGCTCGCCTATATAGCAACAAGTCAGCATGCCCATCAAAGTTTTTTTTTTTTTTTTTTTATAATTAATAATTGCCGACGCTACTCCACACGTGCAACATTTTCCCCAATGCACTCGCAACCTGCAAAATGGCCATTGCAGCTCCCTCCAGCCCACAAACCACCAATGAAATAAGCTGCGACAGGAAAGACACCCAAAACCCCAGGAGCGAATAAAAGGAGGGGTATAACTATTGCAAAGGACTGAACAAGCTGGCAGCTTCCATGCCAACAAAGCCGCTTGTTTTTTTTTTTTTTTTTAACTTTATTATTATTTATGTAATTATTTTTTAAGATTCCCTATTGACGTTTACCAATTACAAACAGCTACCACCCAACCAACTAGGGGATTAAGTCAACTCACTCCAAAGCTCTACCATGAAGGTACAACAGTCCAGCAGGGAGACGGAAGGGTCGCAGCACTTGTTAAATGACAGCTTGGACCATGCACCCCTTTGTCCAAAATGACCCCACCATAAAAAAAAAAAAAAAAGCTCAAACCAACATCCCTAAAATGACCTAACTACTCAACTGCCCCCTTTAATCGCCTTCCCCACATATGCTATCAATAATTAAGGCCTACCTATCCATCAAAATAACTTCAGGTCGTCACGGGTGTAGCTTGCCATGGCAAGTTCACGCCAGAATGTGACCCCTTATCCAGTTATTCTTGCATAAACCCCTTAAGCCCCTCCCTACCCTTACCTCATTTCCTCCCAAACAGTCCTCACTCCCATTTTAACCCTTATCTCCCCTTAGCCCTCTTAACTCACATTTATAGTTATCTAACCCCCACCCCCGCTGAAGATGTCCAAGGACAAAATGGTTTGTTGCCAAACCTCATTTATAATAACTGCCTTGTGGAGCTTTTCTCCCAGGGCCTCCATTGAAAATGGGTTCTTTTGGCCAAGGGGACTTTCCTGGTAAACAAATGCCAATAAATAACTAAATAAAAAGAAATCTAACCAAGAGTCTCCCCTTAGAATGCTTGCCGCAGCCTTAGAATGCCTCTGTTTCATGAAATGCTTCAGGCCCTCTGGACTCTCGAAGTAGCTACTTCTACCAGTCTGTCTTTTTAATTTCTCCAAGACTTTTGGATTTCTAATATTATGATGGGAATGGACTCCATTCCTAAGTCAATGTATGATTAAAGATTAGGAAATTAGTATTGTTTCAGTGATGTTAGCCAAAAGTATTCTTCGCAGCACCTGCAGTGTGCCAAGAACTGACTTTTTCTACAATTCATAAGGAGCTACATGTATCAGTAACATATCTAAATATGACTGTAAATTATTTTTTATGAGACCCATTGCTCCTATTTTTATTGGAACTGTCTGGATGTCCTTCTTCCACATTGCCCTCATTTCTGCTTGCATATCCTGGTATTTTATGACTTTGTGTCTGTCTGTATGTAAGACACTGTAATCACTGGGTGTAGCAATTTCAGTGATCAATGTTACTTTGTCTACTTTTCCTGGGCTACTGTTGGTAATAGGTGATCCCATGTGATATAAATGTCATAATTCTATAATACTTTATGGCTCATGTTTCTAATGGTTCTCAGCTACTTCAATATTTTAAGTTTGCACAATCCCCAGTGCAACAGTCTTGCCACATTATTATGCGTTTCAGTATTTATTTATTTTATGTTTGTCCACTGGGATAGTCCAAGTGGTGGGAGACACGTTTTCAGCAGAGGCCCAGGGAGAAAAGGCCCACAAGTTGCAGATAGTACACATTTATAATTAATGCAACATATGTTAAGAAAAATAATGTTTTGACAGACATCCCTAGTTATTTCAGTTAATACTATTCATAATCATGAAAAAAAGACATTGTAATATTTAAAGAAACATAAGCATAATTGAGAAAGAATATCATAGTATTTAGAGAAACATAGTGAGGGGTGACTATAGGAAAGAGTACATGTTAGTAATTGAATGCAGAAGTGCATTACTTGGTGTGCAGACTCTGTGCCATTAGTGTATCCCACCCAGCAACAGGATGTGTGACTGTTTCCAATTCTGTTTTAAGACACTTGCATTTGTCTGTTTCTCCAACATGTTCAATGGACTTTGTAAACCAACATGTACTTAATCCCCTATCCTGGGCCGCCAATATTAGCCTTTCATCTTTTGCTTTAAAGTTTTAACCATTCCTGTGTTAGTTCCTGACCAACATGAGTTTTTTCCAGGAGTTTTTTGTATGTGCAACTATATTTATGCATTTTTCACATTTTTTGCCTTCTCATCGGACCCTTCACCTTATATTCTTTTAGTTTTTGGCACATTTAGTTGCTGCTGATTTTTCTCTACTTCGAGTTTGATTTCCATTCCCACTTGACACTGATATGTTTCTGCTAAACTAAGCAAATAAGCCATCTTAGATTTGTTCTCCTCGTGTTTTAAAACTTTCTCTGTGTTTGGATCTTGTGAGGTCAGCAGACGTGTATGCAGTCCTGCGATTGCAGATCTATAGATGTAATCAGTTTCGAGGAGGCCCATACCTCCTGCGATTGCAGATCTATAGATGTAATCAGTTTTGGGGAGGCCCATACCTCCTGCGATTGTAGATCTGTAGATGTAATCAGTTTTGAGGAGGCCCATACCTCCTGCAATTGCAAATCTATAGATGTAATCGGTTTCGAGGAGGACCATACATCCTTCAGAATGGGGAGTATTTAACTTAGTGTTCACTGAATTTTGTAAATCATTTGATACAAATGAAGCATTTTTCTTGTTTTCCTGTCCAACCGATCCAACACGTTTTGGGACCAATCACCCCAAAACTGTAAATTAGTATAGGAAGAGCTAATTGGTTTATAGCTTGGACTTTTTTTGTAGATGTCAGAACTGTTTTCAGTATTAATTTCAGTCTTCTAAGTTTTATTCACATTTGTTCATGTTTTATTGTTGATCCTTCATTAATTCCCAAATGTTTATACACTCACTCTTGTTGAAGTTATTTTATATCACATTCTTTTCCCAGACTGATATCTTCTTAGTACTGCAACTTTCCTGCTTTAAAGGTCGCTTTTGCACATTTATCAAGACCAAATGACATTCCTATATTGTCTGAAACAATTTTGACCATTTGCATTTGTGCTTTTAGTTCTTCATGTGATAAACTACAGAGGTTTGGTAACAAATCAATTTGTCCAGGGACATCTTCAGGTGGGGGTTAGATAAAAATAGTAATGGGAATTCAGAAGGTAGGGGAACAAAGCTATTTGGGGGGGTGAAAGGGTTAAATTGAAATGTAGGAAGATTGGAAAGGAAATGAGGTAATGGTATGGAAGGGCTTAATGTATATTTTGCAAGTGTAATTGGGTAAGGAATCGCATTTTGGCATGAGATTGCTACAGAGCAGCATTGCGTCCAGGACGACCAGTAGGAAGTTTGGGGTCAGGTAGGCTTGAGGTTAATATTAGCATGATGGGAGAGGTAAGTAATGATGGTATAGTATTTTCTTTCCTCTTTCTAGTAATGTATTTTCAAATGTATAATTGTCCCAAAGTTGATATTAGTGCATTGAGGTTCTTGGGTTGCTAAATTTACTTGCCAAGGGGTGGGGATAAATGGTATATTTTAAATAAACGTGGACCTAAATATATTTTAAAATTAATAGGTACAGTATACTGGGCTAAATAAGTTGTTAGTATTTATTTATTTTTTTTTTTTGAGTGAATGGAATTTACAGTGGTTTCTTTAAATTGATTTAGCTGTTGGGGGGGGGGTAATACAGTTCTTACTGGTGGTTCTGTGGTTCTGGAGTTAGTTGCTTACAGCAAAATGGTAAGTTTCTGTTTAGGTTTTTTCATGGACTTTGAGGCTCGTTGCACATGTACATTGTAGCTTTGATTGTTAGGGGTAGGGAGAGAAGTAACATTTAATGTTGGATGTGTGGCGTGCTTCTTAACTGTTCAGATTTTTACAGATAGTCCAGATTTTGCTGCATAATATTCATTGGTTCTCATAAATCGGGCAGTTTCACTTCATGCACTTTTAAAATTTTCTGTCTGAAAGCTTGCCTGCTAAAAACCTTGGGCCCCATGAACGTTATAAACTTCATGTGGTATAAGCCATGTCGTGGGAGTGCTGAAAATCTTTAAGAAAGTAAGATATTAAGATACATATGATTTTGGAGTATCCTGCTTAGGTTACCAATTTGGGAAAAGTGGTTAGCTATGGAGCACACATCTTGCCAAAAGTAAAGAGTTCAACTTAGCCCTTCTCAGCTAAGGTCATGCAAGAGCACAGTTCTGAACTTGCTGTTTTCAAAATGTGGAGCATTACCTCATATTATGACGGTGGAGCAAATGGCGAAAATGTGAAGCACTTGATTAACAGCGCCAACTAGGAAACTCATGAGCATGGTTTACTTAACTGTGTCTATATGTTTATTAAATGATTATGCAATGGATATGTGACCAGTACTTGTATTGTCAACATAGAATAGGTAAGACCCAAATGAAGAACGTTCCTAGCAGAGACTGGTGTAACCTGGTGAAGGGCCTAGAGCTAGGAATAAAAGTAATTTTGTTTTTTTTTTTTAATTGTTTTGTTAGGAGGTGGATTTCAGAGGGAGTACGTTGGATGTGGCTGTGGGTTTCAATGTTCTGGTACCGTAGGGTTAATACAGAGCTTGTTTCCTCTATTAGTTTCTGTTAGCGGTGTGTGGTAAAATAATGGTTGTTGGCTGGCTGCTGTGCAATGAAACAACTTTGTTGTGTATACAGTATTAGTGTAGCACAGCTGTACTATGCTTTTGGCCTAACAATTAGCGATATGTGTATGGCAGGTATGCAGTGTTAAACAGAGTCTGCTGTTCTTACTCCATTGTTCTTTGTTGTAGCCAGAATGGGAATTTATGTTATCTAAACTGATTCATGGAGGGGTTGTATATATTTTCAAATGATTTTGTGTTGCAAAAGTCATCGGATTTGCAGCTTAAAAAATTGCTGCCAAGAGCTTTGTTCCAGTGTCTGTTCCACTAGAAAAAAGTCTAGTCTGCTCAGGGGCCTGCAACACCTGCCCCCAAAGGTAATTTTCCCATGATGCAGTTTGGTACACCTAAAGATCTGTTGCCTAGCATGGTTAGTATGCTATGAGTATTGTAATGTAATAAACGAGGGTTTTTTGAGCTGGAGGAGTTGTATGGTTGTGAGCAGGTATGAACTGCTTGTGTAACTCCATTACAGAGGTTAGGAAGTACTGTCACTCACTCACATTCACACTCATTTATCAAAATAAGTACTGTCACTCACTCACATTCACACTCATTTATCAAAATAAGTACTGTCACTCACTCACATTCACACTCATTTATCAAAATAAGTATTGTCACTCACTCACATTCACACTCATTTATCAAAATAAGTACTGTCACTCACTCACATTCACACTCATTTATCAAAATAAGTACTGTCACTCACTCACATTCACACTCATTTATCAAAATAAGTACTGTCACTCACTCACATTCACACTCATTTATCAAAATAAGTACTGTCACTCACTCACATTCACACTCATTTATCAAAATAAGTACTGTCACTCACTCACATTCACACTCATTTATCAAAATAAGTACTGTCACTCACTCACATTCACACTCATTTATCAAAATAAGTACTGTCACTCACTCACATTCACACTCATTTATCAAAATAAGTACTGTCACTCACTCACATTCACACTCATTTATCAAAATAAGTACTGTCACTCACTCACATTCACACTCATTTATCAAAATAAGTACTGTCACTCACTCACATTCACACTCATTTATCAAAATAAGTACTGTCACTCACTCACATTCACACTCATTTATCAAAATAAGTACTGTCACTCACTCACATTCACACTCATTTATCAAAATAAGTACTGTCACTCACTCACATTCACACTCATTTATCAAAATAAGTACTGTCACTCACTCACATTCACACTCATTTATCAAAATAAGTACTGTCACTCACTCACATTCACACTCATTTATCAAAATAAGTACTGTCACTCACTCACATTCACACTCATTTATCAAAATAAGTACTGTCACTCACTCACATTCACACTCATTTATCAAAATAAGTACTGTCACTCACTCACATTCACACTCATTTATCAAAATAAGTACTGTCACTCACTCACATTCACACTCATTTATCAAAATAAGTACTGTCACTCACTCACATTCACACTCATTTATCAAAATAAGTACTGTCACTCACTCACATTCACACTCATTTATCAAAATAAGTACTGTCACTCACTCACATTCACACTCATTTATCAAAATAAGTACTGTCACTCACTCACATTCACACTCATTTATCAAAATAAGTACTGTCACTCACTCACATTCACACTCATTTATCAAAATAAGTACTGTCACTCACTCACATTCACACTCATTTATCAAAATAAGTACTGTCACTCACTCACATTCACACTCATTTATCAAAATAAGTGCCTTAACAAGTATGTACTGCACAACTGCATGCGCAAAACATCTTTGTAATGTAACAGGTCTGTATCATCATATATTTTGTGTTGCTTACTGGAAATGACATAAAGCACCACCCAGTACACAGATATTGTAATGTTAACCTGTTATAGGGGTTTAGAGGCTTTGGATGGGGAGGTTGAGTAGTACGGTTAGTAGTCCGGTTATTTGATAATTTGTCCTCCGTTAATTTAGGGGGAAAACGTGGATGAAATAAAACAATGTTTGGTACAGACAGGATTCACTATGGTTGACTCACAGGGCTGGCAAACCTATTGCTGTTCTCGGCTGGTTGGTATCGTTTGAAGGTTGGTCAACCAATGGTTTGCACCATGGTTTATCCAGTGTTTTGGCATGACTGTGTCTGAGGCTGTTTTGGGGATCAAACACAAGTCATCTTGGGTGGTTGGCATTGCAAGAGTGCTGTGAGCATTCCTTTCATTTTGGTGTTTAACTGGTTGCTTGTTTGTGGCAGTTTTCTAGGTATGAGGTAGGATCTATGTCCAGATTTTAGATTTTTGCCTCATATTTTGACCATGTCATAATTGCTGGTTTCTGGAAAAGGGTTGTAGTTCAGAAAAGAGGCTGGTATAAATGACAGGCATTTGAGATGCAGGCTACAAATTCTGCACAAGTCATAGTATCAGGGAGCTGAATTTGTAACAGCAATATGTTCATATTGTCATCTTTCTGGGTTATGGTCCCAGTGTTAGTTATGGCTTTGTTCATATTTTTTATGGCTGGAACTGGTTGCTCCTTTAGATTTAGGTTGTGATAGTTAGTTCAGAGGGTGATGTGGTGTGCGTTTTTCCCCCTCCCTTTCAGAATATTTACAGTCGTCCTTTCTCTTGCAGACTGATCCCATGAGGGATGCTGCTGCGATGGATGCTCCAGTCTATGGAGCAGTGCACAGTGAGACCACAGATGGTCTCGGCAGGTGATGGATGCTGCTGCGATGGGTGTTTCTGCTGCTGGACTGCTATGCATAGAGGTCACATATGGTGGAAATGCAGAGTTGGTAACAGCCGGTGGTCCAAAGGAAGTGGTGTAGTCAGGTGATGGATGTTACTGCAAGGAGTGTTTTGACTGTTGGGCAGTATGCTGTCATGTCAGGTTAGTGATACATTTTTGTGTGTTCATGACAGTATGGGAGTAGAGTGGGGATAGGTAAGGGTGAGATGTGTCAGGACATGGTTGAAGCAGGCATTTAGGTTTAATTATGGAAAGTTTGCAGTAGTCTGTAGGTGGAGTTGGAGTCCTAACAACTGTGGTTAGGTTGGAATTTGAATCTGGCTTAGTGATTAGCTGAACAAGTCCTGGGTTTGAGAGGGGGGGATCTTTTTACCCTTTCACCTACTGCTTTAATTAGAGGGAAGGATGGGAATGGGGACGTATGAGAATAATTTGAATTAATTGATATGATGGGGGTACAACATCTGATGGAATCAGAAATTGCAAACAGTAAAGTCAGGCTTTGAAGGCTTTAGTAGCATTGTGGTTAAATGCAGTGGACAGCTGGGTGTTAAGCTTCCATAGGTGTTAGGTTTCACTTATTGCATGGTAGTTTGGTTGCAGAAGGATACTGCCTTGGCCTTGTTAATATTGGTAAGTAAAGGGGCAAAATTGGGGTATATTTGTGGGTGACGTAGGCGTCTCACACTTGTTAAAACTGTACGGGTATAAATTCAGCTCTGCAGGTGACAGATGGGAAGGCATGTTGGTTAATTGAGTTTACAGCAGCTTGAAATGGGTATGTTATCTTTGTTGTTACATGAATTACAGGGTAGTTGGGGTAAAGGGAATGTTTTTGGGGTAGGGAAAAGAGGTGTACTTTCATGGGTCAAAGGGAAGACCAGGGGATGCATTTTCCTAGTAATGTATTGAATCAAGGGGTAGAAGGGGTCAGTCTGTAGGAATCTTTGTTTCTTATTGAGGAAGGAAGAGATTGGGAAGGTTTGGTTGAGTAGAAATGGTGGGCGGGTAGGTTATTGGGTTTGTCTGATATTCCTTCCTTTGGGTTATTAGGAGGTGGTGTGTTATATGTATGACTTTTTTAAGAATAGGTAGAGTTTGATGGAGCATTGCAAGTATGTGGATGTTTCAGGGGGTAGGTGAGGAACTGGGTCCATTGGCTAGGCTGGAGTTAGGCTTAAGTAAGGTATTATTTTGGGACTCCTAGCAGATGTCGGACAGGGTTTGTTTCTTTACTGGATGTGAAGGTAACACATTGTAAAAAAAAACCTTTGAGGGGGAAATTCAAAGACAAGCAGCGGATTAAAGATGTTGAGCTTACGGCAGAGGGATTGGGTTGTTCAGGGGGATTTGCATTTGTTTACAAATGTTTTGGGAGGTATTGGGTTGGGGACTTACTTTGGGGGGGGGATTTGTTTGTGGCTTGTTGGCCTGCAGGAGGGAAGGCAAATCGGAGGAAGGAAGTTGAATTTTGGAGTTAAATTTATCTGGCATTGTAGGTTTCGCAGAAAAAGTTGTGGTGAATAGGGTTCATTTTCACTTGGTTAATATGGCAGCGGTATGGCTTGCGGGTGCTGCTTGATGAGGTGCCAGGTTGAGTTACAAGGATTAGATGCTTGCTGCAGGGGCTGGGGCAGCTTTTATAAGGAAAGCTTATGGTAGGGCTTTGATAACTTTGTTAAATTTTTGTTGCACCTACCTGGGAGCAGGAATTTGGGGAGAAGGATTGTTGAGTTATTTGGTTCAGGCTTGAGAACAAGGTAAGGCAGTTCATTTGGTCAAGAAGAATTAGCTGCGATTAGTATAGTTGCATGAGAGACAAGGTTATGTGAATTCGCTAAATATTGGAAGGTAGTTAATATGCCTAAAGTGCTGGAGCATGTTTGATAGTGCGAAGATTGGCAGACATTGGCAATTGATAAGACAGGTTTTGTTTCGAGGGTTGGCATTCGTAAATGGAGGTTCAAAGGACTACAGTCAGTATGGCATTTGCTGTATGGATGTGTTGAAGTCATTAAGAGGGTGGTTTGTTGGTTAGAAAATGCTTTCTTGCTTTATAATGGATAGTTGGTATGATGGCGGGATTGCTATTAAATTGATCTATTAGAAAAGGAAATCTTATTTTGGTCATTATTACATCCATTGGGTGAAAAAAGGTTCTGCAGTTATGCATGATGGCATGCTATTGACCTTGCTTTGTTTTGAGTGATATTGGGCTTCTTAGAGTTCTGGTGGTACATTTGGCAGGTAATGACCTGGGAATAATTACGAAGCTACTGTTGGTAGTTAGGTTAAGTGAGGATTTGTTTAATTTACAGAGGGTTATACAAGGGTACCGGGTATTACTCTGGCCTGGGAGAAGGATCATTGTTTTAATTTCAGCCACTTAGGCAGCTGGCTGGTTTGAGCATTCATATGATATGAATTTGTGAGGTTGATGACTGGGATCCAGTTTGGTTCAGAGGGGAAGGAGTACAACAAATGATGTTTGGCTTCATCCCTTTTTAATGTATGGTTAAGTTTGTTTGGAAGGTTTTGTTTGAAGTTTTAGTAGGAAGGAGGGGGAACAGCCTGAACAGGCTTAGTGGGTGGAGAAGAGGGGCAGGCTTGTCCCTCTATTGTTCCCCCTTTGGTGCTGGATTTACATTTGAAGGATTTGGGAAAGTGAGTGAGCTCTTGGATGCTGCTTGATAAGTAAAATAAGGAGTGGAGGTGAGGATGCTGGTTATTTGGCCAGGGTGAGTGACGTCATACTGCCCCAGTTAACTGTTGCATGGATGTTTATGCTGTGATTAATAAATAATATTGGTCATTAAAGTTATGTTTATGGAAATTTAATAAAGGTGTCAGTCATCATTTGGTGTGATGTGTTTATTGAAGGGGACCAGGACAAATGGGGTTTGGTAACAAACCAATTTCTCCAGGGATATCTTCAGGTGGGGGTCAGATAGAAATACTAATGGGAATTCAGAAGGTAGGGGAAGAAAGCTAATTGGGGGAGGGTGAAAGGGTTAAATGGGCATGTAAGAAGATTGGGAGGAAATGAGGTAATGGTACGGAGGGACTTAATGTGTTTTATGCAAGTGTGACTGGTTAAAGAATCATATTTTGGCATGAACTTACTACCTGCCCTCCATCCCTGTTTTTTGGAACATTGGAGATTGTGGTTATTTTATTATTTTGGGTAGGAGGAGAAGAGGGGCAAGCTTGTCTGGTGTTGGGTGTTCATTTGAAGGAGTTGGGAATGGAAAGTGAGCGCTTAGACACTGCTTGATAAGTAAAACATGCGAGCGGGGCAATGGATGCTGCTTATTTGGTTGGATATTTAATTCAATTAAGTGGGAAATGAAAGTGAGTGATGGGATCTGCTTGATAAGTAAAATAAGCAAGTGGAGGTAAGGACGCCACTTATTTGGTCAGGGTAAGCGAGGTCATGCTGCCCTAGTTAGCAGTTACATGTATGTTTATTCTGTGATTATAACAGTTATATGGATGCTTTTGCTATGGTTAATAAATAATATTGGTCAATAAAGTTATGTTTATGGAAGTTTAATAAAGGTCATCAAAAATCATTTGGTGTGATGTGTTTATTTAAGACGACTGGGACAATACAGTTTTAAATCATCCACAAAAAGAAGATGAAAAGTCTTTAAACTTTGTTGTTTTCTGTGAACTCAAATTCTAGCAATGACCTAATCTACTAAGTAGACAGCTTAATGGGTTAAAAGCAGAGTCACCCTGGAATATCCCCCTTTGAATTTTATCCCTGGGATAATTGTCCTTTATTGTGGCTTAGCTAAAAAATGGTTTGCCACTGTTTCATGGTCACTGTAATGTATTTATTTGTTTATTCATTTATTTGACATTTGTTGACCATGATGTCTGACTGAGCTAGTGTCCTTTATCAGCGGAGGCCTGGGGAGAAAAGTTCCACCAAACAAAATATATAGGATACTTACAGTAAAAAATATGCAAGAAAATGTGCACATTACAGGTTAAAACTAGAAATAGAAAGTAACAAGCAAATGTATAATATATAGTAGAGATTATGCTAGAAATATATAAAAATCTCAAAAAAGCTAATATAAAAATAAAGAAAAATATTTGAATATAATTTTACAAGTTAGGGAAAAATTTTAGGAAAGGAGGCCATTAAAAAGGGAGGTAAGTATAGAGGAGGTAGGTAGGAACAGAGTTAGAGAAGAAGGAGAATTAAGGAAAAGGTCAGGAAAGGTAGTTATAGTAGTACGTTTGGTGAGGAAGAGTGTGAGGGGAAGTAAGAGTAGGAAGAAAGAAGAGGTGCTAGTGGAAGATATCTGGAAGAAAAGAGACGAGGAGGGGAAAGGAGAGATGTAGTTGAAGGTTGAGATAAGAAAGAGAAGGATTTCACGTAGAATCAGTGTAGGGTGTATCTTACACATTCGTGAGCACTCTTTCATCTGTGAGTGGGGAATGCTGTCAAATGCTTTTTTGTAGTCTATCCATACCAAAATTAGATTTTTCCCCTTTTTACAACTCTACATTATGACTTTAACAATAAATGATCCTTTGTTCCATATGGCTTTATTTTGTTACCCTTCTGTTGCCATGATTGAGTTATCTTCTGAATGGCTCTAAGCTCTGCCAGCATCTATATCAGTGTATAGTTTATACAGAGTTGTAGGCAATTTATTGGTCTATAGTTTTTAAGCTATCTTGCAGTTGCACTCTTAAGCTGGAATATTGTTTTTCCTGTTGTTGATGAGGTTGGCATCTGTTCAGGGTGTGAATATAAATAGTTCTTTCTCATGGATGAATCGTCTTGTGAAGCTGTTAATACTTTAAGTCAGTAGTTAGGAATTACATTTGGGCCTGGGATTTTCAAATTAGGAGATTTTCTTAATTTTGTTTCAATTTCTATGGCCGTTATTTCATCTCATTTCAAATCCTGTACATTTTAACTCCGTATACCTTTTTTTACTTCTTCTATCTATTCAGCATATTTGCTATGTTCCAAATGATCTTCTTAAATATTTCTAAAAAATGTCACTATTTCTTCTTTTTTTTTGTGGTGTTTCTATTCCTTTTGCCTTGTTTCCCAATTCTCCATAAAAATTTTTTGGTCATCAGTAAATATTATTTTGAACTTTGAAGTTTTTCTGCCTGTGCTGGTATCTTTAGTTTATTATTTGCAATACTATACGCTAGATCCTGGTCTGTTCTGATACTGTAGGTTGTCTTTTGGAATATTTTTGTTGTTCTGTTCCATCTTCTGTATTCTAACAGCAACCCTTCTTGTCTTAATTGCTTTATAGTTTTCTCTGTTTGATACTTCCATGATGGCATTTGGTCTTCCCCTTCCTTTCCCTTACTACTCTGTGTTTATTGTGGTGAGACTTTATCTGCTATTAATTTAGCTGCACAGTAACGTATCGTTTTTACTTCTGTTATATTGCATGAATTACTATGAACAGTCTTGATTACTGTGTTTATAACTTTTATCAAACTTCTAACATTTTGGATCTTAAGTGACTTTTTGTGGTCCATTTCTTTTATTGATCTTAATATGTCTGTCCATCACTAGTAGAGCAAGTAATTCTTCCCTTAGATCATTTTCTTCTAAAGTCATATCACATTCCACCTTTGCACATTGTGATACAGGTTTCTGAATCATATCATAAATTAACTGACAGTCCACAAAAAAATACCAAAAATGTCATTGTGACCAATCAGCTACCATTTGCACAATCTGCAAAGTTTCCAGTTGTATCCCCTGGTACCCTAAACCCTTCACCCCACCCTGACCTTTGCATATGCTTATAGCTAAATACAGAATTCAAGATATATGACAAGTTTAAAAGAAAGTATAACATATATTGAGAAGACATGTACATACAGTAAAATATATATTAAAAATGTGTGCATGGTTTCAGCCTCTTGCTATGTGTTAAGCAAAATCAGTGACAGATGTTTTAATATTTCTCTTCCATACTTAAAAAAAGTTGCTGGAATAACAGGTTTGGCATTAACATACATTTCATGAAGGATATGAAGTTGTTGTTGTTTGTCTTTCGACTTTTTCCTGGTAAGGGGTCCCCACTGCGGAACTCCGGTTTGCTAATGATTGGCAATAGATTTTTACGAAACGCCGAGGTACCAGCTCGACTCCCAACCTTCAACAAAGGCATGCCCATTTACGCACACATGTCTTTCGAATGCTACTCAACCACGGGGAGGACATGCAGACTCCACACAGAAGGCACTCCCAAGCCACGCCGAGAATTGAATGGGAGAACCTCTGGCTGTGAGGTAACAACGCTACTGCCGTACCACCGCGGCATTATACCCTGAAGGATATGAAGTATGAAAGTCAAATATCAGTCATTATTTATTGTCTCCAGCAGTCCTGAATGATATACCAAAAAGCTACAACTTTTACGAGGAACAAAGCAAAAATATAAGGTGCATAACCATTAAAGTCATTGTTCTAGAAATCTGGAGAAAGACAAAAAAATAGGGGGATATCAACACAAAATAAGGGATAATATTTTAAATAGTACTCTAACCTATAAAGCTAACAGTGCAGTATGCTTTGCATCAGGATGCATTTTCTGAACAATGCCTAGGATGACACCCCCACTCATGTTAATAAACATTCTTATGTAGTTAAAATCCCCGCAGTCTCTACTAGATATATTCATATAGTATAAGAAGTTGCAGCCATGTGAAATTCACTGTCAACACTCATGCATAGCTGGACCAGTCACAGACTTCCTTCTTGACAGCTTTCTCCAAGGTTCTTTAGTATACTATAAGGTTGTTGTGATTGTTTGTAAGCTTGAGAGGACGTGCAGCGTTGGTTAGACTATGGATTTTGTTTTACCATGTATTCAGAAGTAGGTATTAATGGTAGTAGCTTATCAGCTATGGTCATCCAGTATATCATAACCCCTCTGCTAGGACACCATTTTGGATTTCATCTCTCTTCAGAGAGATTCATTACAGCAGAGTCCAGTGGGAAAACTCAGTTTGCAGGGGAGAATTAAATCTCACTGTTGCATTAATGTGTGAAACTTCAGCTATTCACTTTATCCACCAGTTTAGGAATTTTCAAACAGCTAACACACTAGAATTCTTCAAAAATAGTGACTTTTTTTTTAATAAAACAACAATTGGGCTAACATTGCCAAAACAGGATCCAAAAGGTAGAAATGTGGAAAAGTAAATAGCAACAAAATAAATCAGACTTTGTTAGGGAGAGCAGTTCATGTCACTGATCACTCTGATGGCAACTCTTAATAAAAAAAACTAATACAAAATTCAAAGCTCAACGTTTTAAATGCTCCTTTTTAAATCAGCAATACTAAAAAAAAGTCTCTGTCTGGAATTTGTACATCAATCTATTCAAAGTCTCTTTTTGTCAGAGCTTGTACAGATGAATATACAATGCCTTTGAACAGTAACCATCTGGATTAGCAAATAAACATTTATGCAAATACTTTTGCTGATAGTTCTCCATTTAAGTCTAAATACATTGCTGACTTATTACATGTTTGTTCCCATAGGCTCATTTGTAAGCGGTAGGCTAGCGGCCCTTGTAGGACATTTCAAGCATAGCCAGTTTCCATTTCTGGTGCTTGCATTAACCTATCCCATTTGGTTAGAAGTTTGCCTTAACCATCCCATAATCGATAATTATATACTACCCATAATGAAAATACCTGGAATGATACCGCAGATAATTTGAAGGCACCAATGCATAGGATAAAGCATTTAGGAGCTGCCTAGTTCTATAAGTACTGGAGGCTCAGTTCTAGGGTAAAAGTTCTGTTGCTCATCTATTGAAATAAATTATTCTTGAATATGGACAGAAATGAACTTTGTTTTATGTTAATGGAGAGTCTGTTCCACAGCAGTGGGATATACCTGTCCCTCCAAACTGTTCTGTTTGTTGCAGAATACATTTAGATCCCTAGACTTGAATGTTTCTGATGTCATTTGACTTGCTGATGTGCAGAAAATCCATCAGTACTGGTTGGGAGGATGCCTTGTATGCTAGAAACAGGTCATGTCTTAGCAGTCTGTAGGATACAATGTGTGGCATATCCAACTTCTTTGCACAAAAAATCTGGACAAAGCCAAAAATAATGAGGGGACCAAGCTGCAAAAATATGGACAAATTTTAAATATTGTTGTTATAAACTTATAAAGTTGCTAGAATAAAAGTTCTTGTGTCACCATGCATTTTGTGAAGATTATGAAGTCTAAAACTCAGATGCCTGTCATTATATAGTGAATTCCGTTCTCACTAAGCTGCCACAGAACCACACATTTTATAGTTAATAGACCACAAATATGAGGCAAAAATCTGGACAGTTGAGAGATATGACGTGTGGTGACAGGGAACTGAGTAAGTGCAGGCTTACTAATACTGCTTGAGAACACCCTTTGAGTAAATATTGTCTGATGAAGTCCACGATGCTTTGCCAGAGATGGCCTGCACCTGTCACCCTTGGGATTTCCTGTGGCAGGTCAGATACGGATTTGCTGTGTCCAGGACTGTTTGTGAGCTCCTAAGCCCCCCCCCCCCCACTTAACTGGGGTTAAACTATTCCTGGCACCATAAAGTCTGTTTTTCAAAATTTCCCTTGCAACTAGCCAGCTTTTTAGTTTTAGCGCTCATCTGTTTCTTTGATCTCAGCACTTGTTCAGAACTCATTGTAAGCACTAAATAAGTTACAAATTACTACAGCACTCAACTTTCCTCACTTGGCTAGAAGAAAACAGTTTTTAGTACTTAATAAATAAGCACCTGTTCAGGCATGTCTAAAGGTCAGCTCCTGGTGTTTTCTCCTGTCTACCTGATGAATCTGGGCATATTGAGACAATGCAGCAATTGCCTCATGTACACAGACAACCCTCTCCTCCTACCACCCAACAATACGACCTGTGAGAGATGCACTTATATAGCCAAACTGGAAGCAAAGCTCTCTTTACCAAAGACAGGCCTAGACAGTCAAGAGGAGAAGGTAAACACTTGCACCGCACCACACTCATCACATAGTCTCTCAAAACCTACACCACCAAAACACACACACACAACCACAAAACACACAGCTACATTCGTTGAGGCTCTCTGTACTAATCTGCCCAAACAACAGAAACCTCCAAAGCAGAAATGCAAGTAACCTCCACCCCCCAACACAACCCAAATGACACATAGTCCACATACTCAGTGTGCCACTCAACTACAGCCCATAAGGCATAACGTACCAAACACTCTAGTCATTGGCGACTCTATAGTCAGGCACACTGATGTTCCACTAACCAGGCTAAACAAGGAAAAAGTTACTGTCAGCTGCCTGTCAGGTGCCAGGATTCGCCACATAACGCGCGCACTCAGGTCACTCCACAACAAGTACAAATATGACTCTGTCATTGTCCATGTTGGTGTGAATGACCTGAGACATACCTCCCTGGACTACATGAAAAGAGACATGGAGGAGCTCTCTGATCTTGTAGCCCAGGCCGGTATGACCCTAGCCCTGAGTAGCATCCTGCCATCACCCAGAATGACACCACAGTACAAGGACAAAATGATTGACTTTAACAATTGGCTAAGCTTCTGGTGTCATTCTAAGGGAATCCAGTATCTGTCTGCCTGGGATGACATGATCGAAAGACCACGGTGCTTTGCCAGAGATGGCCTGCACCTGTCGCCCTTGGGATTCCGGATACTGGCAAAGGCTCTTGCCACCCCTATAGTGCCTTTTTTAGGCAAGGTTCAAATGACAAATTCACTACTCAATGCTAGAAGTCTAAACCTCAAAATGCACTCACTCGAGGCACTCCTTAAAATGGAGAACATTGACATCTGTGCAGTGACAGAGACCTGGTTCTAAGCTCCAGAGAGCACCCCTGCATTACCAGGCTATAATTCATACCACACCTTTCGGCCACCAAACTCGGACCGAAACACTAAAGGTGGAGGTGTGTCCATATTCATTAAGGATATCCACACCTCCAAGCTAGTTGCTCAGCAAAATGCATCCGAGATTATCCAAGTTCATCTAACTCTGGGCAAAACCACAATCCAGATTGTAGCTTGCTACAGACCCCCCACCATGCCCCAGGATTCCCACTCCTCTTTTCTTGATACAGTGGAAAATATTAAGGTACAACCCAACACTCTAATAATGGGTGATTTTAACTACCCTACCATTAACTGGGAAAACTACTCATGTACCAACTCTTTTGCTCAACGTTTTCTGGAAATCATCAATTCCAGTGCTTTGGATCAAGTTATCCACACCCCCATGAGAGGCAGCAATATCCTAGACCTGGTCATCACCAACATGGGTGACCGGTGTTCCACACCAGAGGTCAGCTCCTCGTTGCTCAGATCCGACCACAAGCTAATCACCCTAGACATCCACATTCCGCTCCCACCCCACTTTAGGAAAACAACCATAAAAAATTTCTCCAAAGCCAACTTCACGCTTCTTAAGACAGAAGTGGCAAACTTCATGACACCCATGCAGATGGAAAATAGAGGTACAACTGCTGAATCCTACACAAATGCACTTTATAAGCACTTACACGAGTGCATGGATCGTGCTATCCCTAACAGAACCAAGATGTTGTCGTATTCTTTTACCAAAGAAAGAAGACGCGGGACAACTGCGTGCAGTTGGTACCAACTCCAAACTTTATTGACCGGCCAACATACATACAGTACACAACAACTTCCTGTCTCACGCCCTTGCGTCATGCACTTTCCCCCGCCCCCAAAGAGCACTAGCTAAGGCAAGACAACACAGTCCATTGAATACACCACATCTCCCTTTCCAAAAAGGCCCCCTTTCACTTAACACAAACCCAGGTCTCTCCAATTTCTCCCACTTCACTACGAACTTGGTACATTGACACCAAATGCTCACTTAGCCACATTCAGATTACTATAAACCCCAAATGACATTGTTATTTATACACTGATCTTCACAGATCCAAAGCGGTCCGGCTTGTTAATAACTCTTCCTGATCTGGTCCTCACAACATCACTGTGTGCCGGGCTTCGGGAGGACCATTGCAAAATGGCAAGGCCTCATTGGTCTGACTTGGCACACTTTCTGGACACTCAGGGTTTGATTCACAGTCAGGCTCAGATAGGGGGATCAGATGCACACGGTTTCGCCGCACAGTCCCTTGGGGCACATCCACCTTGAAGGACCTCGGCGAGTGATGTTTTTGCTCTACAGTACCTGGGGTCTTCATATCTGTCACCCACACCTGGTCACCGGGCAACACATCCCCCAGCGGCCTCGCCCGATGGCGTCTATTGTAGTTTTCGCCATTATACACCCTCTTCTCCCCCTCTTTCCCCATGAGCCTTCTCCAGTCCGGCTGCACAGGGTCCAACTGCGAAGGATGAATCGGAAGAGAGGTCCGCAACCGTCGTCCCATAAGAAGTTCCGCGGGGCTATAACCATTCTGCAGTGGCGTTGTCCTGTACGCCAAAAGAGCCATGTACGGGTCAGCACTTTTTTTTAACAGGTTCTTCACCGTCTGCACCGCACGTTCTGCCTCCCCATTACTCTGCGGGAACCTGGGGCTGCTAGTGACATGCTCGAAGCCATAAGCGGTTGCAAAGGCCGCAAAAGACTGCCCTGAAAACTGAGGTCCATTCTCAGACACCAGTACCTCTGGGATACCATGGCGAGCGAAGAAAGATTTTAGGTGGGTGATGACCTCGTTGGATGTGCTATGTTTCAACAATGCGATCTCCAGAAACCTGGATAAGTAGTCCACAGCAAGGAGGTAAGTGTGACCTTTTAATTCAAATAAATCCGCGCCCACTCTTTGCCATGGTCGGTCCGGACATTCTGTTGGGATGAGGGGCTCAGGAGGATTCCTTCTCTCTGAGATGCACGTCCTGCATCTTAAAACCATCTCATTTATCTGCTGGCTAAGTCCCGGCCACCAGACGGTCTGACAGGCTCTAGCTTTGCACTTCACGATGCCTTGATGTCCCTCATGTAATTTCAACAGCACCTCATTACGCATGGCAGAGGGGATAACAAGGCGCGAATCTTTTAAAAGCAACCCATCTTTCACTGTTAGTGTGGACCGATCTGGCCAGTAGCTCTTCAGTAAGGGTTCCTGGTTCGCATACAGCGGCCACCCTGGCTGCACAAGTCCATGACCAGCGCACACACACTGTCCGCTTTCAACTGCTCCGTAGTGTTTGGAGGAAAGATGGTTTCACCTGCATGTTTTCCACAATACTGTTCACGTAAATATCCGTGTCCTCCATTAACTCTGTTTCCTCCGGGGTTAGCTTGGTTTTAAGTGGAGAACGTGACAGGGCATCTGCCACCACAGTGATTTCCCTGGGCGTACTGCACCGTGTATGAGAACTGCATCAATCTCATCCTGAAGCGTTGGATTCTGGGCGGTAGAAGATCCAGCGCTTGACCTCCCAACAATGAAACCAGGGGTTTATGATCAGTCTCTAGACAGAACGATTTGCCTAATAGGTAATCTCGAAAGCGTTCACATGCCCAGGTAGACGCTAGGGCCTCTTTCTCAACCTGTGCGTATCGTTGCTCTGTGGGTGAGAGTGACCTTGATGCATATGCCACGGGTCTCCAGCCGTCCTCCCATTGTTGCTGCAACACACTCCCTAACCCAAAGGAAGAAGAATCCGCGGAACCTTCGTATCCCTCTCCGGGTCATACACAGCCAAAACTGGAGGTGAGGTGATTGCCTCTTTTAAGTCCTTAAATGCCTTTTCCTGGTCCCCACCCCAGTACCAGCTGTTCCTTTTTGATAATAAGTCTCTCAAAGCTCTGTCCCTCTCAGCCAAATGAGGGATGAACTTCCCCACCTGATTCACCATGCCCAGGAAACTCCTAAGTTCTCCTACTGTAGCCGGTGCCGCCATCTCCGTGATGGGCCGGTCCTCCTTGGGTCGGGCTTATACCAGCATTCGTAATGACATGGCCCAAGAAAGTCACTGTGCCCCTCGACAGGTCACATTTGCCTACATTCAACGTAATACCTGCTTCTTCCAGTCTCTTTAATACTGCGTGAAGCCGGGCATCGTGCTCCTCCTGGCAACGCCCCCAGACCAACACATCGTCCATGTGACAAATCACACCCTCTAAGCCTTCAATGACCTCTGCCATCATGCGTTGAAAGTGTTCGGTGCAGAATTAATGCCAAAAGGAAGGCGATTGAAAGCGGAAACGCCCAAAAGGGGTTATAAATGTGGTAAGCGCGGCCGACTCCTCTGACAAAGGAATTTGCCAAAATCCCATATTTGCATCCAGTTTGCTAAACACCTTAAGCCCAGCGAGCATCCCAAGACTCTGCTCAACCGAGGGCAGCACGAACCTTTCCTGCATACGTATTCATTTAGCTTAGTGTAGTCTACACATAGTCTCAGTCTGTTACTGTCTTTCTTTGGGACTACCACCATGCCTGCACACCAATCAGTAGGTTCTTCCATTCTGGTAACGACACCCAGCGCCTCCATCCTCATTAACTCCTCTTTCACTTTCCCCATCAATGGCAGTGGTATCCTCCTGGGAGTCTTCAGAGAGTATGGCACCGCCTTTGGCTGAAGCTTTATGTGGTACTTTCGCTGCACTACCCCCAACCCAGAGCATAAGTCCGGGTATGAGGTCTTCAAAGACTCCATGGTGATAGCATCAACACGTTTCAGGAGGCCCAGCCCCAAAATAGCAGGAAGGCCTAAAAGCGGCATGCGTAGTCCTTTTACAACGTACACTTTCTCACAGGTCTGTCTTTGTCCATAGCCAAGCTGAAGCTCCAAGGATCCTGTAACCTCCAGTGGCATCCCTCCCGGACCCAACAAGGGTTTCTCCGGCTGCTGGAGTACAGGAGCATTCTTTCCACTGAACACGTTGTGCAGGTCTGACTTGGAGATAACAGTAACATCCGCCCCCGTGTCAAGCTTGAAAGTCATAGGTGTGCCCTGTATTTTCACCTCCACAATCCAGGAATGGTTCCCGGAGGAGACAGAACCAAGGAAGAACCCCTGTTCTTCACGCTCACCCGGCTCCTCGTCTTCCTCAATACTCTGCACCGCCTTGAACTGTCGGCAGACCCGCTGGTAGTGGCCCTTCTTCCCACACGAGCGACATCTTGCAGCAATCGCCGGGCATAGGAGTCTATGGTGAAATGGCCCCCCACACCTGTAACACTGCGAGTTCGGGGCGTCTTTACCCTTTTGCATCTGGCGCTGAAAAATCGGTGCCAAAGGCTTACCCCAACTTTTCGAGGCCTCTGGCCTGCGCCGGGTGTCCAGTGGTGTCTGCACAGCATTCACGTTATACTGCAGGGCGGTACTGTCACACCGCAAGGCCGTTTGCTGCTTCTTGACCTCCTCCGACTGTCTGGCCATATTTACAGCTCTCTCTAAGTCCAACTCTTTCTCCATCTGCATCCGCTCGGACAATCTGGTGTCCGCTAAGCCCACAACAATTCTATCCCTTATAAGCTCGTCGTGCAGCGTCCCATAACTGCAATGTTCGGCTAAAGCATGCAGGGCAGTAACAAAACCATCAACAGTCTCGTTCAGTTCTTGTTTTCGCATGTTAAATCGTGCACGTTCATAAACAATGTTCTTTTTGACAATAAAAAATCTTTCAAAACCCTCCTTCACTTTGGCATACTCCTGATGCTCTGCCTCGGTTAGCTTAAGGCCTCTCAAGACATCGTCGGCCTCGTCGCCCATACAGTATATCAGGGTGTTCACCTGGTTCCCCTCTGGGTTGGAAGATAGATTACTGGCCTGCCGGAACCGTTCAAACCGGCGAATCCATCGTGTCCATTCGTGGGGTTTGGAGAAGTCAAAGGGCTCTGGCGGCTGAATACTGAATGTAGCATTGGGAGCACTTGCTGCCATGTTGATTCTAGCACGTGGCTGCCGACCATTCTCGTCCGACATGTCCGCTCTCCACGTCACTTGGCCACTCGTATGGTCTTCAGCAAAAGGTCAGCACGCCCAGGCACTGCCACACAGCACTTCTGACACCATGTCGTATTCTTTTACCAAAGAAAGAAGACGCGGGACAACTGCGTGCAGTTGGTACCAACTCCAAACTTTATTGACCGGCCAACATACATACAGTACACAACAACTTCCTGTCTCACGCCCTTGCGTCATGCACTTTCCCCCGCCCCCAAAGAGCACTAGCTAAGGCAAGACAACACAGTCCATTGAATACACCACAGATGTTATCCTCCAAAAAAAGGAAGCCAATCTGGTGGTCTTCTGCCATAAACAAACTCTACAACAGAAGAAAGAAACTGTTGCAAAAAGAGTAAAATCCTACGATTGGAGGAACTCCCTGGTCAGCCACAGTAAGAAGCTAAGATCCCTCATAAAATCCTCCAAAGCTAGTTATGAAAAAAAAAATTGCCACCGATTCTAAAGACAACCACAAAGCATTCTATAGCTATGTTAAAAATCTCAATGGCAACACTCAGATCTGCTCTGAGGTACAGCACAATGACACTAAATATACAGAACCAACTGATATTGCCAACATCCTGGCAGATAGGTTCATTGCTAACTTTACCCCCCTCTCACCCCCTAAAGGGCCCATCTTTATACCAGAAGAATGCAAAGTTCCTGTAATCACGGCTGCACAGGTAAAAACGTCACTCTCCAAAGCCAAGAACACAGCAACCATGGGACCTGACAACATCCCAGGCTGCCTTCTACATGAACTACAGAATGAACTGGCACCCTACCTAAGTACCATGTTCAATCATAGCCTCACCTCAGGCTTTGTGCCTATTGAATGGTGCACCACGACGGTTATCCCACTCCACAAAGGGGGGGCCACAACAGACCCCGGGAACTACTGCCTCATTAGCCTGACAAGCCTCGTCTGCAAGGCCATGGAACGTATCATCATGGAACTCATAAATAAAGACATTGGAGATCTCCAAACCCTGGACTCCACACAGTTTGGGTTTGTAAAAGGCAGATCATATCTCCTAAACCTGATAGACTTCTTTGAAGTCGTCACCAAAGCCATAGATGAGGGTAAGGTGATTCACACAGCTTATCTAGATCTCGCCAAGGCATTCGACACCATCACCCACTCTGGAATTATAGATAAACTCACTAAACTAGGTATAAATCCCTATGTCACAAGATGGGTTGCCAACTGGCTTACTGAAAGAACCCACACTGTAAAAGGTGCAGACTCCAAATCAGACTACAGACCAGTGACAAGTGGAATACCACAGGGTTCAGTCCTGGGTCCTCTCCTGTTTGGTATTTACTTCTCTGAAGTACAGGCTAACACAGAAGGTCTTTGGCTAACTAAATTCGCAGATGACTGCAAACTAGGAGCCATAATTGAACCTCCTAATGATGTGGACATCCTACAAAAGGGCCTCACTGAGACAGATGCCTGGTGTCAAAGACATGGTCTCAAGCTCAATGCCAAAAAGTGTATTGTCATCCCTTTTGGTAAAAATTCTGTACCCATGAACTACCACATAGGCGGTAGTCTACTTAACACTGAAAGTGTGATAAGAGACCTTGGGACACAGATGGACAATAGTCTCGCCTTTGATAATCACATCGGCAGAGTGGTTAGGAAATCTTTCTATGTGGCACACCTCATCACAAAAGGTTTCTCATCCAGAAAAAAAAAGGTCATTGTTCCCCTCTACTCATCACTCATTAAACCCATTATAGAGCACAACACCCCTTTTGGTATGTACCTCACAAGACATCTACAACTGGAAAGGCCGCAAAAATACCTCACAAAGAGGATTACTGGCCTCAAACAGATGCCTTACGCAGACAATCTCAAAAAACTCCAACTTTACTCCATCGCATATCGCCTACTCAGAGGCGATCTCTGCCTAACATACAAAGCTATGTCAAACTCAGAGCTGTTGGACATGCTCCACTTAAAGAAATCCCAATCCCTCTGAACTACACGCTCTAGGGACCTAAACTTTGTCACCACAATAAACAGAACATGCTGGAGGGATAGATTCCTGTCCCAGAGACTTCCCATACTCTGGAACAGACTACCTATCTATGTCAAACAGAGCTCCTCATTAGCACTCTTCAAGAAAAATCTTGATGATTGGATGGGGAATAGGAAATTCACCCAAGGGATCACTTCTGTGGTTCTGCTTGACAGGGGCACAGGAAAATAATTTTCTTGGGTGGTGAAAGCCAGGGTACATTTTTGGCTAGGCTTGTATAGGCCCTAGGGCCAGTAGCCTAGTACCTACCTATGAACCTATTAACTGGGACAACTACTCATGTACCAACTCTATTGCTCAACGTTTTCTGTCATTCATAAATTCCAATGCCTTGGATCAACTTATTCACACCCCCATCAGGGGCAGCAATATCCTAGACCTGGTCATTACCAACATGAGCAACTGGTGTTCCACACCCGAGGTCAATTCCTCGTTGGTCAGATCCGACCACAAGCTAATCACCCTAGACATCCACATCCTGCCCCCACCCCCACTTAGGGAAACCACTGTAAAAATCTTTTCCAAAGCCAACTTTACACTTCTTAAGACAGAAGTGGCAAACTTCATGACACCCATGCAGACGGACAATAGAGCTATGACTGCTGAATCCTACACAAATGCACTTTATAAGCACATACACATGTGCATGGATCATGCTATCGCTAATAGAGCCAAGATGCTATCCTCCAAAAAAAGGAAGCCAATATGGTGGTCCTCTGCCATAAACAAACTCTACACAACGATAACACACCAAAGAAATTTATTTCATAAAGCTTTTGGGTCTACACCCTTCATCAGTATAAAGCAATAACATTACTACAACATTTAAATAGGAGAGATCATATAGTCACATGCTTCAGCCCATCCCACTGCTTAGTAATCAACCAAATCTTAAAAGGACAACACATCATTTAAAATCATACTAAAATTCTATCTAACTATAATATTATAAAATATAAAACTTAATTAATGCATCAGTATTTAAAATACCGTACTAAAATATCTTACAGTTATATTGTATGTAGTTATTGTGCATGTCATAATGAATATTTTGTTGCTGCTGCTGCTGTAGCGATAAATAAGATTCCTTCTGCTGAGTCTGTGAAACAACCTTCTCTGGTTGTTTCAGGTGAAAAGGGGAAAAAGCTGTTATTTCCCTTTGCGACACACTTTTACTCATGTCCATACCATTCGGTGCCATGTTGGTTCTCGTCTTCAGGCATACAGCGTCTTTTTTTCTGACGTCAGTCTCACCATCAGTTAGTGGTAATTCACGTACTGCATCCTCTTTACCATTTAAAGGTGCAGGACTAGTATTAGCCACGACAGTTGCTGCTATATGATTTTTCTTATGTGCATCAAGCCCCGCTATTCTCCCCTGCTGCTCAAAGGTATCAAGTTGATCTAAAATATTCGGCTTCTTGTTATTATTATCATTAATAAAGCGCTGTATATATGGTGAAGTATTTACATTAATAACAATGACCACTTGTAATGAGGAAAGGGTGGTTTACTTGGCTACGTGCACATTATGTTCATCTTTCTACGTGGGCAAAACTATTAGAAAATTAAGAGAGAGAATAACTGAGCATAAATCGGAGATTAGGAGGAAAGTATTGACAAATGCTTTGAGTAAACACATTATGGATAAAGGTGAAAAGCATGTTTTCAGATTTAGAGTATTGGCTACAATAGATATTAGTCTAAGGAAGGAGGATATAAATAATTGTCTAGAATTAAAAGAATTAGAATGGATTATTAGACTTCAGGCAGATGTGCCCCCTGGTATAAATAATGCCGTCAGCCTAAAGCCCTTACTAATGAAGAGGCAAAGGGAAAGTTTATGAAATACATATAATGTATAAAATATATGTTTATGTAATAGTTATGAAATGTTGTGTAAGAGTGTACAATTGTATTTATATGTATGTATGTATATGATGGTGGTTGCATTTTTTTATATATGTCTGTATGTGTATTTATATATTCATTATAACATGCACAATAACTACATACAATATAATCGTAAGATATTTTAGTAAGGTATTTTAAATACTGATGCATTAATTAAGTTGTATATTTTATAATGTTATAGTTAGATAGAATTTTAGTATGATTTTAAATGATGTGTTGTCCTTTTAAGATTTGGTTGATTACTAAGCAGTGGGATGGGCTGAAGCATGTGACTATATGATCTCTCCTATTTAAATGTTGTAGTAATGTTATTGCTTTATACTGATGAAGGGTGTAGACCCGAAAGCTTTATGAAATAAATTTCTATGGTGTGTTATCGTTGTGTATCGTTTGCAGTTGGCAGTAGCACCATTGTTTTATTGATAAACAAACTCTACAACAGAAGAAAGAAACTGTTGCAAAAAAGAGTAAAATCCCATGATTGGAGGAACTCCCTGGTCAACCTCAGTAAGAAGCTGAGATCCCTCATAAAATCCTCCAAAGCTGGTTACGAAAACAAAATTGCCAATGACTCTAAAGACAACCACAAAGCATTCTATAGCTATGTCAAGAATTTCAATGGCAACACTCAGATCTGCTCTGAGTTACAGCACAATGGCACTAAATATACAGAACCAACTGATATTGCCAACATCCTGGCAGATAGGTTCAGTGCTAACTTTACCCCCCCTCTCACCCCCTAGAGGGCCCATCTCTATACCGGAAGACTGCAAAGTTCCTGTAATCATGGCTGCAGAGGTAAAAAACACACTGTCCAAAGCCAAGAACACAGCATTCATGGGACCTGACAATATCCCAGGCTGTGTTTTACATGAACTACAGAATGAACTGGCACCCTACCTGAGTACCATGTACAATCATATCCTCACCTCAGGCTTTGTGCCCACTGAATGGTGCACCGGGACAGTTATCCCACTCCACAAAGGCGGAGCCACGATGGACCCGGGAACTACTGCCCCATTAGCCTGACGAGCCTGGTCTGCAAGGCCATGGAATGTATCATCTTGGAACTCATAAACAAAGACAGTGATAATCTCCAAACTCTGGACCTTACCTAGTTCGGGTTTGTAAAAGGCAGATCATGTCTCCTAAACCTGACTGACTTCTTTGAAGCAGT
Source organism: Protopterus annectens (assembly GCF_019279795.1). Taxonomy (NCBI): domain Eukaryota; kingdom Metazoa; phylum Chordata; order Ceratodontiformes; family Protopteridae; genus Protopterus; species Protopterus annectens. Next base: position 1,318,797,761 of record NC_056746.1, on the reverse strand, counting down.
CACCAAAGCCATAGATGAGGGTAAGGTGGTTCACACAGCTTATCTAGACTTGCCAAGGCTTTCAACACCATCCCCCACTCTGGAATTATAGATAAGCTCACTAAACTATGTATAAATCCCTATGTCACAAGATGGGTTGCCAACTGGCTCATGGACAGAACCCACACTGAGAAAGTAGCAGACTCCAAATCCGACTTCAGACCAGTGACAAGTGGAGTACCACAGGGTTCAGTCCTGGGTCCTCTCCTGTTTGGTATCTACTTCTCTGAAGTACAGGCTAACACAGAAGGTCTTTGGCTAACAAAGTTTGCAGATAACTGCAAATAATCAAAACTCCTAACAATGTGGACATACTACAAAAGGGCCTCACTGAGACAGATGCCTGGTGTCAAAACCATGGCCTGAAGCTCAATGTCAAGAAGTGTATTGTCATCCCCTTGGTAAAAACACTGTACCCATGAACTACCACATAAGTGGTAGTCTACTTAATGCCAAAAGTGTGATAAGAAACCTTAGCACACAGCTGGACAGTAATCTCTCCTTTGATAATCACATCGCCACAGTTGTCAGGAAATCCTTCTATGTGGCTCACCTCATCACAAAAGGTTTCTCATCGAGAAAAAAAGAGGTCATTGTTCCCCTCTACTCATCACTCATTAGACCCATTATAGAGTACAACGCCCCTTTTGGTATGTACCTCACAAGACATCTACAACAACTGGAAAGGCCACAGAAATACTTCACAAAGAGGATTACTGGACTCAAACAGATGCCCTAAGCAGACCATCTCAAAAAACTCCAGCTTTACTCTGTTGCATATCGCCTACTCAGAGGCGATCTCTGCCTAACATACAAAGCTGTGTCAATCCCAGAGCTGTTGGACATGCTCCACTTAAAGAAATCCCAATCCCTCCGAGCTACATGTTCTAGGGACCTAAACCTTGTCACCACAATAAACAGAACATGCCATGCCGGAGGAATAGATTCCTGTCCCAGAGACTTCCCATACTCTGGAACAAACTACCTATCTATATCACACAAAGCTCCTCATTAGCACTCTTCAAGAAAAATCTTGATGATTGGATGGGAAATAGGAAATTCACCCCGGGGATCACCTCTGTGGCTCTGCTCGACAGTGGCACAGAAAAATAATTTTCTTGGGTGGCGAAAGCCAGGGTACCTTTTTGGCTGGGCTTGTATAGGCCCCAGGGCAGATAGCCTAGTACCTACCTATGAACCTATAGTTCAGATCAAAAGCACTTACTCAAATAAAAAGATGTTCTCATGCAATATTGCTTTAGTTCTTATTTTTCTTTTATTTGTATTGGCAGATTTTTGGATGTGTTTATTTATATTTACAGTGTATGTTTATCTATATCTGTAAAGAGCAAAACAACTGAACACTCAACCGTAGGCTCAAAAAAAAAAAAAAACTTTATAAAAAATTGTGCATGGGGCTGCATAACTAATTAGCATGAAGGAATCTCGTTATCGGAAGAAAACAGCAAATCACTCCACAAAGGAGCATGGCCATTCTTAGATGGTGCAGATTGATAGCTCTGTCAGTCCTTTTAATGTCCGGGCTGTGTGAGGTTTACTTGTAGGTAGATTTGTCTGATTAATTCTAATAAGGTATTGTGAGGAGTATTTTAAAACTTAGCTTTCCATGCAGTGTAGTTCATACATCTATTTGAAACAAACACCTCATAGATAAAGTTATTGTAAGCTGTCATTTTAAGCTTGAAGTGTTTATTACAACCTGTTATTATATAATGCCATTTTAGTATCCATGAATGTGTGGTAGCTGATTTATGTTCACTATTGCATTTTCAGATGCAATTCAGTAATTTGCCTTATTACCAGATGTCTGACAATGCATAGCAGGGCAAAACTGCAAATTGGTGATACCCAGAGAATTCACCTTTTCCCTGAGGTGCAGATACTTCAGTGATGATAATGATGTAATTAGAGTGTAGGCCAAAACTTCCTATGTATGGTAGGAACTTGGCCCAGTTGAAAAATGTCATTTAGATTTCACACCTGAGCAGTCATAGAATTCAACAAAAGTTCAATGGTAAGGCAGCCTGTTTCAGCCATATCTTCTGAATTTTGCATTCTTTATTGAGATGATATTTGCACATCTATTAAAATGTGTGCATAAATAAATGTATTCTACAAAAATGCTTGGTATTTATTAAATCCTGGCTAAAACCTACTTTTTTGACCTCATAAATTAGGAAACATTTTGTAACCCACATGAAGTGAAACAGGGTTAATATACCACAGAAAGAATTTTACCAATCTACTACAAGCATGTTTTCATAAAATGTTTAATTTCAGACCGCTGTATCTTCTTTGTTTGCAGTGAAACAAGTAACACACACCATAGCATAAAAAATATTGAGTTTGCTTGGCTGGTTGACCTTTTTACCTCATAATGGATGCTGTCCTGTTTATATTTCTTACTGTATTTTAAAATAAGGTCATCTAATTAAAAGGCAAAGGCAGAAAAACATCCCATTAATTCACTGCAGTGCAATTCTTTATTTTTTTTTTCTGCTTTGCTTAGTCTATTCTAGTGAACAGTCTTGCAGTAGTCAAACAAAGGAATTATTAGGAATCACCATAACAGACAACAAATAAGATGCATATTGATGTATAATGCAAATGTGTTAATATTTCTAGTACAGTAACATTTCTACCTTTTTAAAACCCTACTACTTGTCCTGCACCGGAAAAAGAATTTGTATGTTGACATTTGACATTATGTTAAAACTTTTCAGGGATGAATAGAATGATTGTGAAAAGCTGCAACAAAAAAATGTTACTATGTTACTGGCTGTGCTTGGCTGTCTTTCTTTAGTTTGCCATCTCGTGTAAGCACTTCTTGAAAGTTTCATGCCGGTGATTCTCTCGCTTTTTACAAAACACTGTGGGAGTCTCTGGTCTCACATTCCCAGGCAGCAATTTTAAAAGGGCCCGTTGAAAATAAGGGGTAACTGCCTTTTCAAAGCTCTGTTATGCATAACACAAAAGGGACGCATAATAAAAAGGCAAAACAGAAGCCTGTATTATGATTTTTCTGTGCTTTGTAGGGGAATGTTTGGCAATACAAGGCAGAAATAGCAATCTGATGTGTAATAAAGGAAGAATCATTTTAGAGCTTGGTTTTCAGACTGGAATATGTTACCCTGAGAATGTTGTGAATCAAATAAAATTAGTGGTGGCACTCAGTTCTTCAAATACTAGCATCACATAGTCAGAACGTAAGAACTGAGACTCTGCAACTGTTGTGTTTTCAAGATGTATTTACTAATGCTGTTTGCATATACTGCAGTATTCACAAAATTGTTTAACTGTTCTCTCACAGAGGTAAAAGATAGTAGATCATCAATGGTATGATATTGCCATATCAGTTTGAAGAAATTATTGAAATAGACACTTTTTAAAATAACCAATTATATTCTTTTTCTTCACATGTAAGAATACAAATATAGCCCTCATAAATATGATTTATTTTGAAGTTAAGAATTAATTGTGATACTGTATCCATGCAAGGAAACTTGACTTTAGTCAAATCTGAGCATTCATATATTAAAAATGCATACCTATTTTTTCTTAATCTACAGCCAAGATATTCTGTTCATTTTATTCTTATTTATCTGCATGCTTACTTTATTTTTTTGCTGGTCAGGTTGCCCGTGGGAAAGTATCTACTCACATTTCAGTCCCTCGGAGTAAATCTTCATAAAATGTCTACTAACAAATAAATGTGCCTCATCTTTTTGTGAGACACTGAGAAGTTGATGAAGGCTTTCCCTTATTTTTTTTTTTTTGGGGGGGGGGGCTGTGTAGATGCACTGTAATAGACAACCAGTGAACTCAGTGCTGTAAGCAGTATATCGCTTGGTTGGGATGATGTGCATATATAGAACCTAGACGTATCTCCCAAAGGCATCTGTGATGACGTTCGCATGGCTGCTACATGTTGGGGGTGTTTCTGGCATTCTCATCTACAGCAGCATGACGCAGCACCAGTGTCCTTCAGCTTCTCTCCAGCCCCAGATGTATGTGGCAGCTGATAGTCTGCAACAGTTCGGTAGGTGAGAAAAAAAACAGATAAATAATTATAAAATTTCTTAGAATAAGTTGCAGATACAAATAATTTAAGATACTTTTTTCCAATTTTAGTAAAATGCAAAACATTGCATTTGTTGTATATTCCAAAAGAGCAATTTAATTAAAACCGATACTGAACTAAAACAGAATTAAAATGTATTCTTATTAAGTCTTTTTTTTTTTTTTCTGGCAGTCTACTGCACATCAACTCATATCAGTGTGCATTTGTGTGAACTAAAACAATAAATTGGAAGTGTTTAAGCTCATTGTTTTTCTTACTGGATACACTGTGGCATGAGGACCATGCTATATTTTCTTCTTAGCCATGACTGTTGTATGAGGTAATACTTAAATGAAAACCTGGGTCAAACACTGATATTTCCCTAAGTGATGTCACTGGGAAGTACAGTGAATTGCCCCCTATGATGTCAAAGACTACCCCTAGTGATATCAATGTAGAGATAGCACTGAGGTACAGCCATGAACGTTAATGGGCACATCACAGTGCGTGTACAGGGCCCAATCCATTAAGATTTATGGGTGCAGCCCAAAGATAACACACAGGTGCATCCCTGTAGAATACAGAAGATGTATTTGGTTGTATCCTTAATAAAAAGCTTAAGACTCTTATTTAGAAACAATTCACATAATATTGGTGCAACAGGGTGTAAAATGCATTGTGCACACAAACTGCCATGGATATAGCTAATAAAGACTCACAACATAGAACAACGTCCTTTGTGTGTGATGATCTGTTATATGCCACTGAAGTATCATAACATACTGTATCTTATTTTACTCCGAGTGATTTCACAATTAAGAAACATTCAAAGAATTAGAATAATTGTCAGTAAAGCATCACAGTACCCTGAAATGTATGTCTTCAGGCAGCCGTTTGTATGATTACCCAGTGTGTTAACTATACAAGAAGACAGTTCTATGCATCCACTGCTCCCATCTAAGACTCAGATGTCCAGAACCATAGAAAGAATATGGATTATAGGCAGTGATAATGCCAGGGCTTATATTTTAATGGATTTATGTTAATCTTGACCACTTTCAAGGTGGGTATTTAGTTGTGTCTATGTATACATTGTGAATTTAAACAAAATAAAAAAAAAAAAATCAGTCTTCCTTTTTCCTATATATTTCATACACCAAAGTATATATATTGACTACATAATTCTGCATACTATACATTCAGTATACAAAAACTCTTTCTCTCTCTCTCTCTCTCTCTCTATATATATATATATATATATATATATGTATATATATATATATGAAGCGCATTTCTTCTTTAGTTACTAGAACATGTAACTTGTCTAAAAATATTAGATACACAGTTCTAGCTACAGTGTTGTTAAAAAAAGCCAATCTCACTTTCTTTTGAGCTTCAGCTTTGTGCTGCCTTTATCTAGATTGTGTAGTGGAACTTTGTTTTCCTTAAATAAATGCTCCTTTGCCTCCCTTTGTCATGTTTATCTTGGTGTGTTATTTTAATACCCAACAAATTTGTTACATAAACCTGTGCACTGTGTGACTGCATTTCAGGGCATACTTCTGGGTTTATATTAGACCATTCCATCTTGATTTCTGGATACAAAACAAAGATTTGCTTAATGCCTGTTTATATGTTGGGCTTTTTTTTTTTGCAAGTCCTGAATCAGGTATGTTGTTTTATTGTCTACATTTTCTGTCTCGCTCTCACACACACACACACCCACACTCAATCTCTAAACAAAGTATATTCCTGTGTAGCACAGGAAGTAACGAATGTACCCAAGTTCTCAGTTTGACATGCTGTAATAACAGTCTTGATTACCCCCCCCCCCCTTACATGTATTGAGATAAGTGTATTACCAGTTATTGCTCCTACTACACAGGGGAGATTTTTTGAACTATTCAGTTCCAACACAACAGTCATTCATTCACTCACCTTTGTCATCCTGAACATTCTTTCAACCTGCCAAGCAACTGCCTGTCTGCAGGATTGCAACTATCCAGGGACTGAGTCACATGTCAGGTACTGCATTATCTGTTTTTAGGATATTGCTTGAACCTCTGTCCCTTACTAGTCTATGTCAAATATCTGTAGAGAGCAGTATCATTTAAAATGAGATGATTCATCTGACCACTCAGTATCATACATTTATTGAAGACTATAGGTAACATGTGGGCACACAGTGGCACATTGGATACCATTTTCTCCTCACAGCAAGACATTCCCTATTCCGATTCTTGACTGGGGTACTTTGTGTGGAGTCTGCATGTCCTCCCTGTGTTAGCATAGATTTTCTGTGGGTGCTCTGGTTTCCTCCTCCATTCCAAACACATGCAGTAGGTGGATGGGCACTCACAACTGGCCATAGATTTGAGTGAGTGTGTGGTGTGGATGAAGTACCAGGGTAGAGCTAGCCATCTGGTGGTGCAAAATTTGGCTCCAGATGATTGTCACTGTTGAAGTGACACCCCAACCACATGTAAAAATGGGAAAAGAGGTGGATGGAGGGGTAAGTAACATGCATTGGAATACATTGCTTCTGCTTGTAACTCCAGTGGACTAAATCAGCTGCATCAAACTTCAATCAAAAGACTATTATTGCAAAGATTCTTTTCATCCTTTGTTCTCAAAAGTCACAAAGGATGATCAAGCCTCATGGGCTTTGTTCAGCTCACACATTCTTCAACAATGAGAGCAAATTAAAAAAAAAAAAAACAGTCCACAGGTAACACACATTTTGCTTTTTTTGAACCTCACCCGTTGTAGCCACCACAAATTTTGCTTTTTTGAACCTCACCCCTTGCTCGGAAGGTGCTGTACACGACTGCACAACCATGGCTTGTCTACTGTTTCCACTTGTAAATGTGAACATTTTCACATATGCTTCATTACGTTGCTTGCATGTTCTCTGCCAGTACATTGAATGACATATGTCACTTTCTCCTGTAGGCAGCCAGCATTGCAATGGGTCACACTGCATCACACAACCTTAGATGCACAAGACAGCATTATAACCACAAACTCCCACGCTTCATCTTTGACTCATTCAGTAACAAGATCAGTAGCCAACCCAAAAGCATCTCATTCCCCATCAGGACTTCAGTTCCCCTGCACCCTGCCACTAATTATTAGTGCAAATATTGCGCTGCAGGCTGTATACACTGTATTATAAAGTACAGATGTTTGCCATGAAGACAGAAAGAAATAAAGAGAAGAGACTCCGCAAAATAAAATGAAGGAAGAAACGGAGTGATTTTTTTTTAGACTTTATTCAAATGAACCATACTAAGAATAGCTTGAAAGTTGGAATACTAATAAGTATTTAAGTCTTTTAATGCCTATATTTCATTTTATGCACGTTTTACATTTTTTGATGCAGAATAAAATTCACAGTTGTTAGCATCTATTACATATTAAAGTGTAGTTATGTCAAAAGTAAGGCAAAGAAAGGCATCTAATGCCTATAATGTGGACACACACACACACACACACACACACACACATATGCACGCAAACACACACTCTGCTATAAGTGAATCTCAGCGATGAACACAGTGTCTGAGTCAGAATATGGATGCATTTTTATGACTTAAGTAGGCTGGTGATAAGTTACATCCTGCCTACATTATCACTTCTAAGAAATCATTTAAATATTTTCAACTGCGGCACCATGTCAAACACAAATAAAATGAAAACTGAAGCTAATGCTGTTATCCTCTAAATACTACATTATTCCGCAGGAATGCATTTGCAAGTTGAATTTCCTTTATTAACAATAGTTGCCTTTTCCTGACAGAAAAATTGCTTAAAAAGAAATGTGTGTTTTATTTAAAAAGAGTTAAAAAAGAAAGCCATCAGCTTTTTTGCACTTTCTGTTCATCTGATGTCATGTCCATCTGCCCCATTCTGTCCACAGAGCACTGATATAAGAGTGCAGCTGTGATGCAACCATCGTCAAGACAGGCATTATCATAGGCTACGATTCCCCACATATTCCCAGTAAAACTTCGGTGACTGGTGTACAATAGGTGTAACAGTCTGTCACGCACTTTTGTAACCCACTGATGATCCTGTTCACTATGAGGTAAACATTTGTTTTAGATTTCCCTAGTCTCCAGCTAGAATCGTGGAATATGCACCACCAACTATTTACTCTTGCCATCCTTCAGAGTAAGAGGTACGCGGAGATTGCCACTCTCTTCCTTTTTCTCCCCCATTGACTCCTTCAGCTCCTGAACAGTTATTTGATCATGACTTGTCTTGCTCATAGTTTGTGTTTATCTCTGTACACCATAGACTTGACAGAAGTAGCCTTTTGTAAAAGTAATTTGGTTCCAACTTTTGCAAGAGTTAGAGCATGAACACCAGTTTGTGTATATGTGTGTAGGTGTTAGTGTTCAAAGGTTTCAAATGTTTTGTTTGCTGTAATGTACATTTTGGTATATTCTAGAAAAGAGCATGCATGAAATTTTATGAAAAAGAAGTAACTGATGTCTTGAAAGAGGCATATGTTGTTTGCCTCTATAGACCTCCACGAATCATCATGCATTTCTTCAATGGTATTGATGACCTGAAATTAGAATGTAACTGTGGAGGTGTGGTGGTCAGGGTATATATTATCATAATGAAGAAACACTTACTCATATGATCTGCTGTGGACCCATTATATTCCTTAAAACCTTAAAAGATATGGTTTCAAGACAAGATTCAAATGAAAGAAATTGCTTGAAAAGTCATCCAACAGCTTTGTTTCATGAACAAGAATTTTCTGTATCAAGTCTGATAGCCAAGAAATGATTTGTTGTTACTTTCACAAGCGAAACTTTTATGATATGAAAGTAAGTTTTCTTCCCAGAAATATATTCCTCACTGTTAACTGGTGCACAGTACATGGTAGTCACAGTACAAGAGTTAATCAGGAAGCTAAAAACAGGAAGTGTACTTAATGACTGCTTTTAAAGTAGTTAGACACTTCATTATGCAGAAATGAAATATTTAACAGCTTTTAAAACTGCTTTACCTTCTGCTGCTCTACCTTCTGCTGCTCTTCTTTGAGGCCAGGTTTATTCACTGTTAGTCTGTGGCAAAAGACCCTTTCTATCTTAATGGTGCTCAGGGGTGCTTAACAAAAGATTAAGTACCTTTCTGATGCCAAGAAGTTGTATTATAATCATGGTACTCCACGGACTACAAGATCCTTAAATGCTGTTTGAGCATATGCAAATATTGCACCATACTGTTATATTCCTTTTTTTAAATTCACATGTTAACATCTTGTTACAATTGCATGATTAGTAATTCTAAAATGTTCTAGCCAATGTCTGCTGTGTCATATACATATATCTCTTATTTATATTAAAAGCTTCCAGTTACCAAATGTTGCTGGCACTGTAGCTAATCTGCAGGAATGTGTCCAACTGAGGAACTTTGGCTCATCTCAGTTCCATAATTTTAAAGGTGTGTTTGTGAAGGTGGTGTGACTGCAAATAATACCCTATGATAAAGTCTCATCCTTGCATGATTATACATATCTATTGCCACAATCTGTATTCCTAGTACTATACAGGACAATGCAAGTGTGTTTTTCTGTTTGCATGTAACTATTTTGAAATTAGCACCATAGGGTGATTATCACAAGATTGTGAAGTACCTTTCATTTTCCAAAAAATTGGTTAACAAGCTTGTTTTTTTTCAAAGTTTTGGATTGCAATCATAGTAGTCTGTGTACTACAAAATGTTCAGCTTCACTTCACTCCCCTAACCTCTCCCCTCTAATCCCATCTCCTACCCACTCCTCCATCTCTACATTTGTACATCTCTAATCTTCCTTAAAACAAATTTTGTGCACATGCAGTAGTCTCTATTATTTTCGTTATGGAAATAAACCCTTTCCACACTATCTCTGTAACAATGGAATCCACTAATCAATTACATATCACAACCACCCTTACCCTAACAATTTTGTGACATGTTCAAATCCATCAATCTTCATTAATACCCTCAGTACTCTTTTCCCAGATTGCCTTCCAATTGGACTCTTCCCCCATACTTTCAACTTCAATCATCCAGAATTCCAAGCACCACATCACTGCACACTCAGTAAACCATAACTGTGCATCTCTCAGTCCAACCCCTACAGTAAGTGCTGCTGCTCTGCTCCACTAATCCTTACTGCCTTTTTACCATAATAACCTCCTAATTCCTCAGCACTCTCCCTAACAGTAATAAGCACATAATTTGTTCATTAGCTTGTCATTTTTTCACTCCAATATGCTGCATGGCATATAACCATCTATGACCACTGCCAACCACGTTGCTCTCTTATCATGCCTTTCATGAGTTCCTACCACATTCACATCTCTATATACCTACTTCATCATACTGTTACATCTCTAACATTCTGCCACCCTTTAGT